>NW_027179786.1:150000-232500 GCF_036669935.1 Montipora foliosa
CTACAAGTCATGCTATTACCTATACGAATCCTAACCTTGAAAGACATACCCACGCAATTATTTCAAGCTAACTGTTTAAAATGGGTGCTTACACTTAAATACTGTTTATAAGCACTATTTGAAATGGGTGCTTGGACTTAAATTTGAGAAACACAAGTCTGGTGAGATGGCCGGTGACATCGAACAAAGATGGTATTTCGTGAAATTTAAACATGCATCAATGCCGTGGCTTGATAGCTGAACTGTACATAAAAGATTTAAACCGAGTGTTATAGAGTGTTTTCACTCACGTGATCAGTAACCTTCCTTTTCCACCTGAACAAAAGAAAGCATTTGCGCGTTAAAAGAGCGTAATTCCCAGAAGATCACTTGGGGAGACCAACATCGCCGCCGTTCTTTTGTTTAAGGACACCAACATGGCCGCCGTGACGCCGCGTGAAAACACTCTATTGAACCCATAATAATCATTGCAAGAAGACTTCCGTATCAGTAGCAAATATAGGTCGGTTGGTGTACAGGTCCTGCGCTAATAGCCTGCGTCACAGACAGACTGAACCACCGGTATAGTGAGTCTGCGCAATGGCACCGAAAAGCTTGTTCAGAGTTTACAAGGATTTCTGTATCCCTTTCTGATTGGGTGGATTCTTACGCGCCTTGAGATTCGACGCACACTTACTTGACAAGTCACGCATCCGTTATTTGCACGACAGAAAAAGTGCTTTGCATTTTAACAGCCAAAAGGTCAAAACTTAAAAGGCGATGTTTTATTATTTTGTTTATTGCAGGTTATGTCGTCTCGTTCTAGAAAAGAATCATGAGTAGATTATTGGTTGCAAAGAGATGGGAACTTTTTCACACAATCACCGAAATTGAGAGTTCGAATTTGCCTTTGCGATGGATCGCTAACAACTAGTGATCAAAGACCTGCCGTAGCATGTGCGGATCAAAAAAAAAAAAAAACCATGAACACGTTGATCTGATTTTGATATTTCCCATTGCGCAGCAACCAATCAGAAGCGACATGAAACCACAAACTAATTATCGTTACTGGTTGCAGTTTAGTTTTCTTGCGCTAGATTGGCTTTATACCTGAAACACAACAACATTTCATAAATATTTCTCGTGTTCTCGGTTTTCGGATTGTCAGAGTGACAAATTCATTTCTTCATACAAGAAATTCCCACAGCGAGTTTTCCTGCTCAGATAGAAGCCAATCAATTTAAAACTGATCTTTTAGGCCATTGAATTCTCTTTCCAGCGTTTCATTAAAAGGATTGCGTCATTTGTTGAGTAAGTAAATGTCCAATTACAGAGTGTGTAAGATTCTAGCCAATCGGACAGGGGTGCAGCAATCCCTGTAAAACTGCGAAATATCAGAACAAGCTTGTGGCAGCCATCGCGCAGGCGGACTATATCTACAATCCTGGACAAAAGTGTTGGGAAGGTAGCGTCACTTTTGAGATAGCCCCCTTTCTCCCCTTATCAATGTTGGATTTTGCACTACACAAAATGGTGACTTTTCTGACTTTTCTTCCAACATTGAATATGGGGGAGGGGGGCCACAAGAGCATGCTCTTTCCCATTTAGTTCAGCCAATAGTTAGAATAATCGAATTAGGTGTGAAGTGAAGTGATGCGCACAACCTTCCCAACAACTTTTGACCAGGATTGTCTGAAAAAGGTCGAAGTGCTATACACGCAATTTTCTAAACGTGGTTTCATTCCTTTAACCAAAACACTCGAAGAAGTGGCAACATATTCGGAGTTCGATGTGTTTTGTTCAAGTTATTGCTGAAATCAGGCTCAAATAAGGTCGATCGCGATCTATATATTACTTTTGGGTAATCTCGCAAAGGATAATGTTGGAATGTTTACGAAATGAATAACAATAATTCCTAGTGAGCCGTACCATATCTCCATTTGCTGTTGTTAGATATGCAAAATTTGCCCTCGGAAAAGCGCCTTTGTGGATGTGGCATATACCACTTTCTGAAAATGGTGCCTAATAACAACAACGATAAAGATAATCCATCGAATCGTAATTATGGAGAATAACAACTTCGTATCTTCCGTAAATGTTGTGTTTTACGACGAAATCTGTTTACAATTGTTTTCAGACAATCCTGGACAAAAGTGTTGGGAAGGTAGCGTCACTTTTGAGATAGCCCCCTTCGCCCCCACCCCCCCTCCTCCCCCTTCCTTATCAATGTTGGATTTTGCACTAAACAAAATGGTGACTTTTCCTCCAACATCATGGGAATATGGGGGAGGGGGGCCACAAGAGCATGCTCTTTCCCAAATAGTTCAGCCAATAGTTACAATAATCGAATTAGGTGTGAAGTGAAGTGATGTGTGCAACCTTCCCAACAACTTTTGACCAGGATTGTAGGTTTTACCAACGTTTCGAGTTACACGTCCGGCTACGTGCAGGTTACGTGCTTTCAGCCAGTTTGATTTTTAAAAATAAATAGTGTTTCGTTTATGGACTGATAATTTCTTAGGGTGTTTGGTAATGAGTACAAAACTTTGAGGAGGACAAACACATACCAAGAGCAAGCCAGTTTAGGCTCGCGGAGCGTCCAGTTTGTAATAAATACCAGTGATACACAGAGGTTAGGTTCAATTTGCCCAATCTCAAGTGTAAACCTTGTTGCTGTTTCTTAGTGCTTGACTTTATTCATTTTTTAAATTAGAAAACCTTCAAAACCACAACTAAAAGGAATGCAATTTGTACACGAGCAGGCGGAATTAACTATACTTAGGACATATGTTTTTAGGCAATATTTTTAAGACGGCTTCATTGTATGCAAGCGTACTAAATACACGGTGCTAAGAACGAAGATGGGAAAGTGAAGCGTGCAAACCAAGTCAAGTGTCGCAAACAACCTCGTCCCTAGAAGTTAATATAAGTAACTTTTTCACAGAAAAATGCATTAAGGGAATGCCGAATTTCCGTCAATGTTTTTGGAAATACGAGGACTGATGAGTTTGTAAGACCGACCATGTTAGTTATCTTAGCGTAGTTATCTGTAGGGTTAGCTTTCCCGCGGTAGCCCGCACGCGTTGGTTTAAAGGACCGTGGAAACTTCGGTTTCTGCAGCTATCAGTTAATCCAACAATTTAATTAACTCGCATTTATCTAGGCTGAAGTGTCTACCCCAAGTATTTACCACTAGCTTTCCCGCCTTTGTTGCTGAGAGTTTTATGATCACCTTTCTGTAACTTTTCAAACTCTTTTACCAGCTATAGCTGTATTTGGCACTGATAGCTTACTCTCGAAGGTACTTTACTCAGGAGAACCTTGTAGCACTCACTTATTTGACTAGTTCAGGTGCTGCGCCCTGGGAACCTAATCATACGTCCAGGCTGTCACCTTGTTGTCCTTTATTCTTGGAAGGAAATGTATTGATTAGCCAATCACAGCTCAGCAAATGCATATTAAACGTCAGCTTTTAGCATTTTGATGACAGCGTTGGCTGCCAGCAACGGCAGAGTGCTGAAGTTCCAAGCCAGAATAATGAAGTTAAACCATAGAAGCTGTGGCTACAAAATCTGTCTCGTAACACATATATCACGGACTACAATCGGCCAGTTTTCATGAGCCAATTGTTATTATAAGTGCTTTACATTTGAAACCAGTACAATACTCGAGCTCCCTGCGCATCCAAGGCCTGATCGCTCATTTTTAGAGCAATCACAAATCGACGTCGATATAAATGGCGTGTTTTGAACTGTTTTCAAAGAGTTTACTTACGAAACAATATCGCTAATATCTGTTTAGTTTTCAAATAGAGTGCAAAAGTGGGATTACGCAGGAATGAGCAAATTACGCGATCGCACGTGACTTCAAGTCAATTTCACGTAATCTCGTAATTGTGTAAGGTAAGGACCCGTGAATACCTAAGAGCAAAAAGGGACCTGGCTTCCATACCCAAGGATCCCATGAGATTTCGAAGCAATCTACGTGCAGTAAGAGAAGAAAAACCACACATCTGACTCTAACCATACTTTTATTTTCCTGTGAGCCGCATTACACTTAAGTGCATTTTCAGTTGTCAATTGCACACTAGGCCCAAATAGTGGCTTCTAAAGTAGAGGCTTCTAATAAACCCTGGAAAAGGTGGATTCTGAAGACCAATCTGCTGTTTTCAATAGTTCATCTACCGAAACTACTGGCTGCGGATAATGCAGCAGCTCTAGGGCTGTGGAACTGTGAGGCTTGGTATAACTTATCTGAAGTTGTGATTCTGACCCTCTTAAAGATTCTGTTCTCCTTATGTATTTTCTGAGAATGGTAACTGAACACGATGGTAAATCTTCATAGGCAACTAAAGATAACAGCGGCGTGGTTTGTTTTAACAATGATATCAACTGGAACGTACAGCTGTCAGAGGACACATGCATGTTTGCTAACTTTAGCATGTGAACAGTCTGTGCTTTCTGGCAAAAAGAAAAAACACATTGGTAATTTGACTAATTCTCGTTAGTGAAGAATTCTTTGAAAGAAAGCTTGTTGTCCATTTTGTCCTTCATTATTCAAGGGAAAGGCTCTTTAGAAGAGAGTTCGTTCCTAAACTCCTCTGTCTAGTTTCGTCAAGAGATTATGAAGGTAAGAGAAGTAATCCCTCATACTGGCCCTATCCCCATCGTAATCCCTCTTAAGTTATTTTTAGGTCTCCTGCGAGATCCGGTATTCCCACGAGGGTTAACTGATAGCCAATCACATGTCCCCATTTTTACCAATGTTGACAGCTGAGCGAATTCCCACGCAATGATTCGCGTCGTTCGCGATTTACCATCAAACAAAATTGGCGGAGGATGTTGAGGCAAACGCGTATATACATTTTGTAGACGAAAGTGACTTGTTGACTACAGATTTAAGCGATTACAACGACTTATGTTTTGAAACCTGTATCTTGGAAGGAACGAGTTATGTAACCGACAGGATTTTGAACAGAATGGCAAATGGAAGACTATAGTCGATAAGTAAGATCTCTCTGACTTCAATAAACGCATTCTCGGTTTCCTTTGCGGGATTAAAATATGATGACTTAATTCTTATATGGTGATAAAGTAGACAGATAGAGCTCTACAACAGTACCAAACATGAAAGGAAAACTTGAATCAAGCGTCCGATAAAAATTTTTGAACCCGTGTTATCGGATTCAAGTAAATTTGCAAAGCACGTATGTTAAATATAGCTGTCTCCTTAAAAAAAGATTTAACACGGTTTCATATATGGCACAACCTTGATGTGGTATCATTGAAAACTAGACAATTAAGCGATTTCAGTTATTGATGTTCCAAGCCTGTTTCTTGAAAGGATCGAGTTTTATAAGCGACAGAATTTTGTAAACATTGGCAATTCGCAAACTACAGTCAGCAAATAATATATCGCTGACTTGGTTAACGCGTTCTTGATTTTCTTCGCGGGATTAAAATATGACGACTTAATTCTTAGATATTCATATATTAGACAGATATCAGACATGAAAAGAAAACTTGAACAGACAGTGCGATAAAAATATTAATGTATGAACAAGTGGTATCGGATGGAAGTCAATTTGCAAAGCACGCATGTTAAATATACCTGCATCTTTCAAAATTATTAAACTCGGTTTCGTACATTGGACAGTGTTGAAATTGGTGTCACTGTAAACAACACAGTTAAGCGATTTGAATGATATATCTTTGCATATTTTATCTTCAAAGTAACGAGTTTTATAGGCGACAGAATTTTGTACACAATGAAATATCAAGTCACCAAGTAACATATTCCTGACTTGTCAACGCGTTCTGGATTTTCTTAGCGGACTTAAACTATGGTGACTTAATTCTATGATATTCATAAATTAGACAGCTAACGCTTTCAAACAGTACCACACATGACAGGAAAATTTCAATTGACCGCACGATAAAAATTTTTAAAACCGTAAGATCGGATTGAAGTCAATTTGCAACGAACGCGTAAAATATAGCTCCCTCTTACAAAATTATTTAACACGGTTTCCTACATTAGACAATCGTAAAATTGGTATCAGAGTGAATTATACAGTTAACCGATTTCCATGATATATGATTGCAAACTGTATCTTGACGGGGTTAGTTTTGTAAGCGACAGAATTTTGTAGACGATGAGAAAGTGCGCACTAAAATGGACAAGTAACGCAATGCAACCAAGGTAAACATATCTGCATCTGTCAAAATTATTTAACACGGTTTGATACATTGGAAATTCTTCAAATTGATATCTCTGTAAACTAGACAGTTAAGCAATTCCAAGGCAATTCCAGTGTTTGAAACCTGTATCTTGCAGACAATGAATTTTATCAGGCCATGAAACTCAATTTTGAAAACGGAGAGTGGCATCATACAGAATTTGCTGCACTTTCTCTCCTCCACGAAACTTCCACGTAACGCGCGCGGTAACATTATCCGCGGGAAAATTGATATCATCTAAAAATAACCTAAGAGGGATTACGATGGGAATAGGGCCAGTATGAGGGATTACTTCTCTTACCTTTATAATCTCTTGATCTGGATTTACTCTCTGAAAACACACTATTAATATTTCATTTTTTCTGCTGTTACCATGACACTGAACAGTATCTGAGCACAATACTATAATTATGTAGCACTGAAATGAACCCTGGTCATGATCAGAACATCATCATCAAAATTATTGTAAACACTGCAAACTTTGAATTACTATCTTAAAATACGCTATTGTTATTTAATTAAATTCTGTTGTTACCATGACATTGATCAGTTTCTTTAAACATTTTGTTCTTTTTTTGTTTATATCTGTGCTGAATTAACTGAATTGAACTTTGCTGATGATTACAACATCAAAATATCTTAAATTGTAATCCTTGATAAACGCTTCGACGGCTGAAGCGAAGAAGGTGAAAGCTGTACGCTTCGCTTGACAGCATATTCTGCGCTTTGATCCGACAGCGTATTCTCTATGGATTGAGCTCTCTGAATAAACTGTTCCATCTTGTTTTCGAATGAAACACAACTCCTACACAAGACCTTTGATCTCGTATCGTCCTCCGAAATTTTTATGCCACAGGTTTTATGGACTTTGGCACACAGATCTTTTCCTGAACCAGCTTTGCTGAATATTCGTAGCATATAGCGACTCTCATTAGAATCACCACAGAGTCGGCAAGCTGGATTTCGAGGAGAAACCTTCGTCGGAGTGGAAATACTTTCCGCCATTTTGATTTCGGCATAATGCATAAATTAGCTTTATTTCGCCAAGATTCGCATAAATTATTTAAAAACGATCAATCAATCAATATAAAGGATTCACTGGCCGATCCCAAGGCCTTTTCCCGCCCCACCCCCAAGCCAGGGAAAAAGTCCTGGGAACGAGGTTGCATCATTTACACATTGTGTAATGGTCATGATACGTCATGTGCGGTCACCAATTGGAAGGACCAAAAACGATCTGCCATAGTGATAACAATTTTTAAACAAGCAGCAGGTAACCAGTAAAACTGGTCGAAAAGTCGGTTTTAAACATATTTTAACCTCGGAAATTCCCGCAAACAATTCAAATTTTAATTTTTATAGAGAAGAGAGGTGAAAGTTTCAGAAATACGAGTGCAAATTTTTTTTTAAGAGTTCTAAGCGTCCTCCACTTTTATAACTATGAGGATATTATGAAACTCTGTTAATTCCTGTTTCCATGCTAGAACACTTCCTTTTTTTTGTGATCACAATACAGCGAACTTTCTTTATCAAAGCTCGAAAAAACAATGCATGTCTTTAAACTGCATTTGGTCATTAATACACAAAATTTTGTTTTTGATTTTTCCTAATGTTTTCCATAGCACTAGCAAATCCACTGTTATCGATTTTTTCTTTTTCATTCATTGCTCTGAGTCGTTCACGGATTCCTTTTAGGACAATTGGGATTGACTTTCTTCCTCTTGTCTAAGTAGAACCGAGTACAACGACGATCAGTGAATTCTGAGAAGGAAACGGCAATTAAAACTAAAATGACATTGATTTTAATGTTCTTGGTTAATTCAGATTTCCTACTCATTTCTAATTTTGTGTTCATTTCTAGATATCTTGATAAAAATAAAATAAGTCAACTCGCAGAAAACGTTTTCTCAGGACTCACGGGTCTGCATTCGCTGTAAGTATATTGCCCTAAATACACTTTCAAAATATGACATGGCTTTGCGCCTCTCCACTCCACAAATAATTGTGCGACTTAGTTACAAAGTGACTCACACGGCTAAGTTAAATAAAGTCTTTACAGTAATGAACCTTTTCAGGTCAAAAATTAAAGTGCATTTGAACCTTAGCCTTTTAAGATAAACACTAAATGTTATTCTAGTCTGTCATTTTGGTTCTTTCTGTGGAACCTTTGATTTGATCTTAGCCAAGATCCCTTTTTCTAATGAAGAAGCACATAAAACAATCATGATAATTGCTGCTGACAAACATGGATTTTCGACTCAACGAAATGACTCTATCTCCAACGGAATGGTAATTATATCTACTAAGTAAATAAAAACAGGACATTATGGAACTTTATGTATTCCTATTTCCATGCTGAAATAGTTCGTTTTTGTCTTTATGATCACGGTACAGTGAGCTTTCTTCATCAAGGCTCAATAAAGCAATGCATGACTTTAAACTGCATTTGGTCAGTAAAATCCTATTTTTTCTTTAAGAGTTTCCTATTTTTTTTCATAACCTAGCAAATCCACAGTTATCCATTTTTTTCTTTGATCGGTCTGGGTAGTTCATGGACTCCTTTTGGGACAATTGGGATTAATTTTACTGCTCTTGTCTAAATAGAATCGAGTACAACGTCGATCCGGGAATGCCAAGAACAAAACGCCATGCAATTAAAACTAAAATGGTATTAATTGCATTGTTCTTCTTTAATTTGAATTTAGTGCTTATTTCTAATGTTATTTTCTTTTCTAGATATCTCAGGGAGAATGAAATAACTCAACTCCAAAATGGCACTTTCTCAGGACTCACACGTCTATCTTCCCTGTAAGTGGATTGCCTTAAATACACTTTTAAGTGAATATGACACAAATAACTGTGTAACTTTGTTACGAAGTGACTCACACAGCTGAGTTAAATAGACCTTATTCCAAAATGAACGTCATTTAAATATTCTTTCGTTTTTATTCAAATTAGCCCTTGATGCCTCGTTCTTGAGCTGAAAATTCAAAAGATTAAGAGAGCTTTAGCAAAGACAACAGCTACGGCTATGACAACGTCACAAATTTGCATATTTTGTGGGCAAAAACAATAGCTTTGCACGCCCTGCACGTGCGTTTTTCTCGTTTGTTCATTTTTTTGCCGTCGTCGGCAAAACAACAACGTGAAATAGCGAAATTCGAGGTTTTATAGAGGTCGTCAGCACTTGAGGATAAATTTTCATTTTCTCCACTAAATTAAGACTGACCCAAGCGGAGCGACCAAAAAAAATCCGCCATATTGATAACATTTTCTAAACAACCTTAAGAAGACCAGTAAAACTGGTCGAAATGTCGGTTTTAAACTATTTTAACCTCGGAAATTCCCAGAAACAATTCAAATTTTAATTTTCATAGAGATAAGAGGTGAAAGTTTCAGAAATACGAGTACAAAAAGTTATTTTATAGTTCTAGGGGTCCTCCACCTTTAGAACTGTCAGGATGTTACGAAAAATTCATGTTTGTATGCGAGAACAATTCCTTTTTTTATATGATCACAATACAGTGAACCTCCTTTATCAAAGCTCGAAAAAACAATGCATGTCTTTAAACTGCATTTGGTCATTAAAGTCTTTAATTTTGTCTTTTACTTTTCTTATTGTTTTCCATAGAACTAGCAAATCCACTGTTTTCGATTTTTTTTTTTCATTCATTGCTTTGAGTCGTTCACGGATTCCTTTTAGGACAATTGGGATAAACTTTCCTGCTCTTGTCTAAGTAGAACCGAGTACAACGACGATCAGTGAATTCTGAGAAGGAAACGGCAATTAAAACTAAAATGACATTGATTTTAATGTTCTTGTTTAATTCAGATTTCCTACTCATTTCTAATTTTGTGTTCATTTCTAGATATCTTGATAAAAATAAAATAAGTCAACTCGCAGAAAACGTTTTCTCAGGACTCTCGGGTCTGCATTCGCTGTAAGTATATTGCGCTAAATACACTTTCAAAATATGACATGGCCTTGCGCCTCTCCACTCCACAAATAATTGTGCGACTTAGTTACAAAGTGACTCGCACGGCTAAGTTAAATAAAGTCTTTACAGTAATAAACCCTTTCAGGTCAAAAATTAAAGTGCATTTGAACCTTAGCCTTTTCAGATAAACACTAAATGTTATTCAAGTCTGTCATTTTGGTTTTTTCTGTGGAACCTTTGATTTGATCTTAGCCAAGATCCCTTTTTCTAATGAAGAAGCACATAAAACAATCATAATAATTGCTGCTGACAAACATGGATTTTCGACTCAACGAAATGACTCTATCTCCAACGGAATGGTAATTATATCTACTAAGTAAATAAAAACAGGACATTATGAAAGTTTATGAATTCCTATTTCCATGCTGAGATAATTCGTTTTTGTCTTTATGATCGTGCTACAGTGAGCTTTCTTCATCAAGGCTCAATAAAGCAATGCATGACTTTAGACTGCATTTGGTCAGTAAAATCCTATTTTTTCTTTTATATTTTCCTATTGTTTTCCATAAAACTAGCAAATCCACAGTTATCCATTTTTTCTTTGATTTGATCGGTCTGAGTAGTTCACGGACTCCTTTTGGGACAATTGGGATTAATTTTACTGCTCTTGTCTAAATAGAATCGAGTACAACCACGATCCGGGAATGCTAAGAACAAAACGGCATGCAATTAAAACTAAAATGGTATTAATTGCATTGTTCTTCTTTAATTTGAATTTAGTGCTTATTTCTAATGTTATTTTCATTTCTAGATATCTCAGGGAGAATGAAATAGTTCAACTCCAAAAAGGCGCTTTCTCAGGACTCACGCGTCTAACTTGGTTGTAAGTGGATTGCCTTAAATACACTTTCAACTGAATATGACACAAATAACTGTGTAACTTTGTTACAAAGTGATTCACACAGCTGAGTTAAATAGACCTCATTCCAAAATGGACGTCATTTAAATATTCTTTCGTTTTTAATTCAAATTAGCCCTTGATGCCTCGTTCTTGAGCTGAAAATTGAAAAGATTAGAGAGCTTAGCAAAGACAACAGCTACGGCTATGACAACGTCACAAATTTGCATATTTTTTAGGCAAAAACAATAGCTTTGCACGCCCTGCACGTGCGTTTTTCACGTTTGTTCATTTCTTCGCCGTCGTCAGCAAAACAACAATGTGAAATAGCGAAATTCGAGGTTTTCTAGAGGACGTCAGCACTTGAGGATAAATTTTCATTTTCTCCACTAATTAAATTAAGACTGACCCAAGCGGAACGACTAAAAACGATCCGCCATATTGATAACATTTTCTAAACAACCTTAAGAAGACCAGTAAAACTGGTCGAAATGTCGGTTTTAAGCTATTTTAACCTCGGAAATTCCCGGAAACAATTCAAATCTTAATTTTTATAGAGATGAAAGGTGAAAGTTTCAGAAATACGAGTACAAAAAATTATTTTATAGTTCTAGGGGTCCTCCACTTTTAGAACTCTCAAAATCTTATGCAACTCTGTTAATTCCTGTTTCCATGCTAGAACACTTCCTTTTTTTTGTGATCACAATACAGCGAACTTTCTTTATCAAAGCTCGAAAAAACAATGCATGTCTTTAAACTGCATTTGGTCATTAATACACAAAATTTTGTTTTTGATTTTTCCTAATGTTTTCCATAGAACTAGCAAATCCACTGTTATCGATTTTTTCTTTTTCATTCATTGCTCTGAGTCGTTCACGGATTCCTTTTAGGACAATTGGGATTGACTTTCTTCCTCTTGTCTAAGTAGAACCGAGTACAACGACGATCAGTGAATTCTGAGAAGGAAACGGCAATTAAAACTAAAATGACATTGATTTTAATGTTCTTGGTTAATTCAGATTTCCTACTCATTTCTAATTTTGTGTTCATTTCTAGATATCTTGATAAAAATAAAATAAGTCAACTCGCAGAAAACGTTTTCTCAGGACTCACGGGTCTGCATTCGCTGTAAGTATATTGCCCTAAATACACTTTCAAAATATGACATGGCTTTGCGCCTCTCCACTCCACAAATAATTGTGCGACTTAGTTACAAAGTGACTCACACGGCTAAGTTAAATAAAGTCTTTACAGTAATGAACCTTTTCAGGTCAAAAATTAAAGTGCATTTGAACCTTAGCCTTTTAAGATAAACACTAAATGTTATTCTAGTCTGTCATTTTGGTTCTTTCTGTGGAACCTTTGATTTGATCTTAGCCAAGATCCCTTTTTCTAATGAAGAAGCACATAAAACAATCATGATAATTGCTGCTGACAAACATGGATTTTCGACTCAACGAAATGACTCTATCTCCAACGGAATGGTAATTATATCTACTAAGTAAATAAAAACAGGACATTATGGAACTTTATGTATTCCTATTTCCATGCTGAAATAGTTCGTTTTTGTCTTTATGATCACGGTACAGTGAGCTTTCTTCATCAAGGCTCAATAAAGCAATGCATGACTTTAAACTGCATTTGGTCAGTAAAATCCTATTTTTTCTTTAAGAGTTTCCTATTTTTTTTCATAACCTAGCAAATCCACAGTTATCCATTTTTTTCTTTGATCGGTCTGGGTAGTTCATGGACTCCTTTTGGGACAATTGGGATTAATTTTACTGCTCTTGTCTAAATAGAATCGAGTACAACGTCGATCCGGGAATGCCAAGAACAAAACGCCATGCAATTAAAACTAAAATGGTATTAATTGCATTGTTCTTCTTTAATTTGAATTTAGTGCTTATTTCTAATGTTATTTTCTTTTCTAGATATCTCAGGGAGAATGAAATAACTCAACTCCAAAATGGCACTTTCTCAGGACTCACACGTCTATCTTCCCTGTAAGTGGATTGCCTTAAATACACTTTTAAGTGAATATGACACAAATAACTGTGTAACTTTGTTACGAAGTGACTCACACAGCTGAGTTAAATAGACCTTATTCCAAAATGAACGTCATTTAAATATTCTTTCGTTTTTATTCAAATTAGCCCTTGATGCCTCGTTCTTGAGCTGAAAATTCAAAAGATTAAGAGAGCTTTAGCAAAGACAACAGCTACGGCTATGACAACGTCACAAATTTGCATATTTTGTGGGCAAAAACAATAGCTTTGCACGCCCTGCACGTGCGTTTTTCTCGTTTGTTCATTTTTTTTGCCGTCGTCGGCAAAACAACAACGTGAAATAGCGAAATTCGAGGTTTTATAGAGGTCGTCAGCACTTGAGGATAAATTTTCATTTTCTCCACTAAATTAAGACTGACCCAAGCGGAGCGACCAAAAAAAATCCGCCATATTGATAACATTTTCTAAACAACCTTAAGAAGACCAGTAAAACTGGTCGAAATGTCGGTTTTAAACTATTTTAACCTCGGAAATTCCCAGAAACAATTCAAATTTTAATTTTCATAGAGATAAGAGGTGAAAGTTTCAGAAATACGAGTACAAAAAATTATTTTATAGTTCTAGGGGTCCTCCACCTTTAGAACTGTCAGGATGTTACGAAAAATTCATGTTTGTATGCGAGAACAATTCCTTTTTTTATATGATCACAATACAGTGAACCTCCTTTATCAAAGCTCGAAAAAACAATGCATGTCTTTAAACTGCATTTGGTCATTAAAGTCTTTAATTTTGTCTTTTACTTTTCTTATTGTTTTCCATAGAACTAGCAAATCCACTGTTTTCGATTTTTTTTTTTCATTCATTGCTTTGAGTCGTTCACGGATTCCTCTTAGGACAATTGGGATAAACTTTCCTGCTCTTGTCTAAGTAGAACCGAGTACAACGACGATCAGTGAATTCTGAGAAGGAAACGGCAATTAAAACTAAAATGACATTGATTTTAATGTTCTTGTTTAATTCAGATTTCCTACTCATTTCTAATTTTGTGTTCATTTCTAGATATCTTGATAAAAATAAAATAAGTCAACTCGCAGAAAACGTTTTCTCAGGACTCTCGGGTCTGCATTCGCTGTAAGTATATTGCGCTAAATACACTTTCAAAATATGACATGGCTTTGCGCCTCTCCACTCCACAAATAATTGTGCGACTTAGTTACAAAGTGACTCACACGGCTAAGTTAAATAAAGTCTTTACAGTAATAAACCCTTTCAGGTCAAAAATTAAAGTGCATTTGAACCTTAGCCTTTTCAGATAAACACTAAATGTTATTCAAGTCTGTCATTTTGGTTTTTTCTGTGGAACCTTTGATTTGATCTTAGCCAAGATCCCTTTTTCTAATGAAGAAGCACATAAAACAATCATAATAATTGCTGCTGACAAACATGGATTTTCGACTCAACGAAATGACTCTATCTCCAACGGAATGGTAATTATATCTACTAAGTAAATAAAAACAGGACATTATGAAAGTTTATGAATTCCTATTTCCATGCTGAGATAATTCGTTTTTGTCTTTATGATCGTGCTACAGTGAGCTTTCTTCATCAAGGCTCAATAAAGCAATGCATGACTTTAGACTGCATTTGGTCAGTAAAATCCTATTTTTTCTTTATATTTTCCTATTGTTTTCCATAAAACTAGCAAATCCACAGTTATCCATTTTTTCTTTGATTTGATCGGTCTGAGTAGTTCACGGACTCCTTTGGGACAATTGGGATTAATTTTACTGCTCTTGTCTAAATAGAATCGAGTACAACCACGATCCGGGAATGCTAAGAACAAAACGGCATGCAATTAAAACTAAAATGGTATTAATTGCATTGTTCTTCTTTAATTTGAATTTAGTGCTTATTTCTAATGTTATTTTCATTTCTAGATATCTCAGGGAGAATGAAATAGTTCAACTCCAAAAAGGCGCTTTCTCAGGACTCACGCGTCTAACTTGGTTGTAAGTGGATTGCCTTAAATACACTTTCAACTGAATATGACACAAATAACTGTGTAACTTTGTTACAAAGTGATTCACACAGCTGAGTTAAATAGACCTCATTCCAAAATGGACGTCATTTAAATATTCTTTCGTTTTTAATTCAAATTAGCCCTTGATGCCTCGTTCTTGAGCTGAAAATTGAAAAGATTAGAGAGCTTAGCAAAGACAACAGCTACGGCTATGACAACGTCACAAATTTGCATATTTTTTAGGCAAAAACAATAGCTTTGCACGCCCTGCACGTGCGTTTTTCACGTTTGTTCATTTCTTCGCCGTCGTCAGCAAAACAACAATGTGAAATAGCGAAATTCGAGGTTTTCTAGAGGACGTCAGCACTTGAGGATAAATTTTCATTTTCTCCACTAATTAAATTAAGACTGACCCAAGCGGAACGACTAAAAACGATCCGCCATATTGATAACATTTTCTAAACAACCTTAAGAAGACCAGTAAAACTGGTCGAAATGTCGGTTTTAAGCTATTTTAACCTCGGAAATTCCCGGAAACAATTCAAATCTTAATTTTTATAGAGATGAAAGGTGAAAGTTTCAGAAATACGAGTACAAAAAATTATTTTATAGTTCTAGGGGTCCTCCACTTTTAGAACTCTCAAAATCTTATGCAACTCTGTTAATTCCTGTTTCCATGCTAGAACACTTCCTTTTTTTTATGATCACAATACAGCGAACTTTCTTTATCAAAGCTCGAAAAAACAATGCATGTCTTTAAACTGCATTTGGTCATTAATACACAAAATTTTGTTTTTGATTTTTCCTAATGTTTTCCATAGAACTAGCAAATCCACTGTTATCGATTTTTTTTTTCATTCATTGCTCTGAGTCGTTCACGCATTCCTTTTAGGACAATTGGGATTAACTTTCCTGCTCTTGTCTAAGTAGAACCGAGTACAACGACGATCAGTGAATTCTGAGAAGGAAACGGCAATTAAAACTAAAATGACATTGATTTTAATGTTCTTGTTTAATTCAGATTTCCTACTCATTTCTAATTTTGTGTTCATTTCTAGATATCTTGATAAAAATAAAATAAGTCAACTTGCAGAAAACGTTTTCTCAGGACTCACGGGTCTACATTCGCTGTAAGTATATTGCCCTAATTACACTTTCAAAATATGACACGGCTTTGCGCCTCTCCACTCCACAAATAATTGTGCGACTTAGTTACAAAGTGACTCACACGGCTAAGTTAAATAAAGTCTTTACAGTAATGAACCTTTTCAGGTCAAAAATTAAAGTGCATTTGAACCTTAGCCTTTTAAGATAAACACTAAATGTTATTCTAGTCTGTCATTTTGGTTCTTTCTGTGGAACCTTTGATTTGATCTTAGCCAAGATCCCTCTTTGTAGAGTTTGACTAATGGTCGTGGGTCGTGGGTCGTGGGTACAAGTCGTGGGTCGTGGGTGTGGGTGTGGGTACAGGTTGTGGGTGTGGATAATAGTTAAAAGTTAATGGTTAATAGTGAATATTTAGTTATTTATTGTTATTATAGTGATCCGTGAGAGGCCCTTTTTTGGTTATCGTGACATGGCTAGTTTTTTTCTCGGGAAATGTAATTTGGTTACATAGCCGTGAATGGTGAATCGCCTTTTTTTTTCATGGAAATTGCGAAATGACTGTTTTTATTTATTTATATATTTATTTCACGAAACGTGTTTTGAACCGTTATTGTCGCATTTCCTTTCAAAAAAATATTGAGTTAGCGTCTCAAAACAAGACTACTTGTAGAAACATGACCTGTGACTATAATGTAGCTAATCATCATTATGGGCCGCAGGTCTCTCCATTCTAACAGGTAATTTAAAACATTTTATCTTCGTTGAGTTGCCATGGCTATTTCAGATTGTGTGCAACGTGGCTCTTCGACAGGTAGATTTCAATCAAGCTGATATTGACAGGCGTTTTTATCGAATAGTCTTGCCAAAAATATCGTAGGGTCTTTCTATCTTTGGCGCATCACCCGCACAACTTTGTACAGTACTACGGTTCCTAACCCTATCCTTTACGAGAAAATATTGCTCTACACAGCTATAAATTTGTTATTTGTTGAAGGAAAGTTGGCAAGAATGTTTGTCAAAAAGTGAGGAAGCTACCTAACCACCCACTTAAGGCGTTAATGGCTATTGTTAAAGATTAGGAAACCTCAAAGTCAGTGGCCGAAACGTTATTGCAGAACACTTTAAACAGTCATATCTTCAAATATAACTGATCAATTGAAATAAAGTAATATCTTGTTACATTATTTCTAGGCCTATTTTAAGCATTTACACAGTATGTGAACGTGATTTGGTACTTTTAATCATGTGCTAATAAGGACTCCGTCTTATAACTTTTTTTTTCGTGTAAAATCGTCACAAAACCTTTCGAAGGGGCTTGCGAAAGCTTAATAGCAAAAACACAACGGAAGAATGTCACTAAATATTTCTGCCGAACAACAACGAGAGCAGAGTGTCTCAGTAACGGGAGAGTGTACTCCATATAATGGGCTATACCTCTTCGTATGTACCTTTATTGAGCACTTTTTTGGCGCTCGGTACTTTGCAGTGAACGTTAACAAAAATAAAAGAATGAAAGGATTGATTTTTTTTTAGGTGAAATTCTTTCCAATTTTGAGAAAGTGGTCTACATTTCCAGTCCAATACAAAATGTTAAATTACAGTGACATTTAAATTGCAATTTTCAATAATGTTGCATTGAGAATTATCAAAGGAACTCAACTTGTCAAAAGCAATAAACACCTGCCCATTGAAAAAGGGATTTTTGCGTTGAATGTGGGCAAAATCTAGGTGATAATATGTATTGCTGTAATCTGCACTAAAAAGGAAATTTCCCGTTCGCTCATCTCTCCGAACAAGTCGCCTGTCGACATGCTTGACGACGATGTTGTATGGAGGACTTCTGTGCTTGTCAGTAAATTCTGCACCACAACCATAGCACTTTTTTACGTTGCCTGGCAGTGTAACTAACTCGTACCCGTGAGGGGAATATCCTGAATGCCAACTTTCAGCGCCCGAAGCGTATGTTGGCTGCAGATAGTTTTGTCCTGTGCTCCAAGGGTCATGCTGTTGAAAAGGACGGCCGCCTGCCATCACTGTAGGATAGTGATGAAGAACTTCTTGAGGGCTAACACCATGATACGAACGCCCCATGATAATTGCTGCTGGCTGCTCCATTTGGTGACTTGTGGTCGGTGAGCATCTTTGTTGATTTAATGTATTGGAATTTGAATGCTGTACAGCATTGGGCTGGGCGCTTGCGGAAGCCGGTGTTGTTTGCTGGGCTGTGGCTATACCTGGCCGCTGCGTTGGCTCTAAAGAGAAGCCCGAGTTGTCAAAGTTCTGCTGCTGCAAACTAGGTGAACTCGTACCAGGCAGTGCATGAACGTCTGTTGACTGAACATCTGTACGTTTGTTTTGTTTTCTTTTTCGAGTTGTCTTGTTTTCCGGTGGACGGTGTCCCGAATTAGGATCAACTAAAAGACCATTTTCCGATGCTATTCGCATCATTTCTTCGCCAAGTTGGGCTGCCCTTCCCAATTCTCGGCGGTGCAATTTTTTTTTCGTTCTTCATAAGAGGGGCCAGTTCCACCTTTTGAAGTCCCCTGCTCAGTGGACTTAAGTTCAACTGCGAGAAGTACACTGTCCCTAGTGTCCGTATGAGCTGCGTCGAGAAGGGAAAGGTCTGACGGATCTTTATGAGCCCATCCAGCGTGGATCACCTCAGCCTGATTCATTCGAGGCGCGTTGGTCGGAGCAAATGCACCGAAGATAAATGTTCTCCTTTTGTCCCACCAGCTCAGCCAGGATGAAAGAAATTGCCGCTCGGATTTTTCGTTTATGAATTCTTCTAATGATTTCTTAACCTCAACATAAGTTTCCTTTAAATGGCATGTCAGGAGATTTTGGCACGGTTCTTTGAAAGTCTCACCTGCTTCCTGCCCTAATTTTCGGGCCATTTTGTTTATGCTCTCTTTGAAATGAAACTCGCAACTCTTTATGCGACTCAGGGATTCATCGCCAAAAACTTGCCGAAGTCCATTCATGTTAGCTCCGGCCATGTCGGTGCACCAACCTTGGGGATTAAATACCGTCTTGTCGTCCCCTGTGACTTTTTGTAAACCCTCGTTAAAAAGAGACCAGAACAGCGCAATGTTTTCGGAGTTCTCTTGTTCAGCTTCCATAACAGCAAGAGGTATTCGCTTTTTCAGTAGCGGATGGTATACACTAGCTGTAAGGGTAACAAAATTCCGGCACCTTTTAAATTTTCCGTCAAAAAAACAATATTCGTCTTTCAAGAAATGTTCCCCGTTCCTGTCCATAGTCGAGGCTGCTTTTATCTTCTCCTCACTTGTTTTAAAAACAAAAGATGGTCTGTCAGGATTTCCGCGCCAATCATTTACTTTATATATTAAGAGGCTATCTTTTTTGTCTCAATATTGTTTAAATGTTACTACCGCTTCAAAATTTTCACCACTTGGATGAATTTCTTGGCGCACACTTTGCTTCTGATTGGCGATCCATTTTCTGTCGAGCAGCTGTGTTGCTTCTTTTTCCACTTTTTCCCAGTCTTCCTCCGTTCGCAGCGATGACATAACAAAGGCAGATTGTATTTCTGCTGGCTTCAAGTGAGGATGTTTCTTTATCATTTCCTTCACACGTTCTCTTGGTTTTTCAGGCCTTGATGTTATGGGGCACGTGTGGCTCCCACAGTGAAACACCTGTAAGTTTTTTTTGTCGTACTTCACATAGCGCCTCGCACGGCAAATTACAAATTCACCTGCTTCTCCGCATATTGAACAGGCTTCTTGGCCGCTTGAACCATTTTTAAATTGTTTTGTGTTTGTTACACCAAATTGAACACGAAAAGGACAATGTGTATTGATGCACTTGAAAGAGCCCCGACAGTCTGCATATCGCATCTCTCCGTGTTGTTTCCATTGCGTGACGTTACTTTTCTTCCATTTCCGACCATCTGCTATCAGAGCTGCGCTTATTTCTTTCGACGTTTTGGCTTTGACAATCGTATATCTCACCAAACCGTCTATGTCTAATGGGAGTTTCTCCACTTCTGAAACTGGAGCACTCTCCCACATCAGAGGATCATATTTTCTTTGTTTGACTTTTTTGGGAACGTTGTCCGGGATCCTGTCGTCATCAGTTGTCTCTGAGTCCGTGGAGGAATCCCTATTTATACGAAAACAGACGGAAGCAAGTTTTTGTTAATGAAAGGCAGGCAAATTTTGGAAAAGCTCGGTGTTTGTAACGCTCTTCTATTTACACGGCAGGGAGGAGGGGGAAAGCAAGCGGGCATGTTCTTTTGTCTTCATAGCGGTGCCTGGATACCATGACAACATGCTGCCAATCAACCTGTCGCTAAGAATGACAACATCATCACTTTATAATTTCACATGCTTGTGTTGAAGCCCGGAAAAGCCGAAGACAATAAAAAGTTTTTCTTTTAACGGCACTCTATAATTTGGGCTACTGTTCTCTTTTAATACAGATCTGGGTGGATGCATAATAAAGTAGAGGTGACTTAGCCTGCGAACGCAGACGTATTTCCGGTGGTCGCTTCTCTGCCCCGAGAAACGAGAGAAACGACCGACGGAAATATGTCTTCGTTCGCAGGCTAGAGGTGACTCAGATTTGCAGCGAAAATGGCCGCCTTTACAGTCAAAGTTTCCCAGATTTTTCCGTCTTGCGCAATAAGGAAAGAACCTTAGCAATTGTTTCCGTGCCTCTGCCCTCGCTCCGTATTTGAGACACCCTTATGTAATTCACTCTAGATAAGTACTGCACAATAGATTGGTTTTTAATGACACTTGTGGTACCTTGTCTTTTTTATTTTCACTGGCGACGGAATTTTGGTCAAATCGATTATAGGAGTGTAACCAGAAGGACCCGATCCATTGTGTCCACTGGCATCGTCATCCTAGATAAAATAAGAATACAAATGTTTTTTTTTGGCCATTCCTGTTTTAACATCTGATAACTAGAAAGACATTACATTTCTCATGTGCACTCAATAAAAGTACTGGTTTCTGATTGGACAAGAGCAGTGTAATTAGTCCCAAATTGTAATTTCCGAAGCTAACACGAATTGTTTCGAAGTTGACCCGAAGTCCGAGTACGAGGATTCTCGAAGTTGACCCGAATTCTTCTTCTTCGCGTACGATTCGCGATTAAAAGGTTCTCGTGATGTTTTGAAGTTCTCAACTTGCGAACTTTAAAAACACCACTCACGAATTTTCTTGAGGTCGTGCCATTTCATACACAAAATTGTGCTAGCTTATTTGGGACCATTACTAATAGGGCATTTTACAGTTGTTTGCTCAGCTCGGACCTACAATAGCCCTGATCCTATCAGTTAAAATCAACCTGCCATGGCAGCTGGATTGTAACTCTTAACCCCTTCTAGCCCCCTCCACCCACACACACACAATTAATACATTCGCTAGCACCGTTTTCCAGCGATCGCAAAAACCTCTGCTAACACCACCTGATCACTTGCACCATCTTCTCTATAAATAGTAAACTGGCAGTGTAAGAGTTACAAAAAATTAACATCGAAACAATAAGTTACATTTCACAACTTTACGATTCACTGTGTAGTCAATATTTGTACACAAGCAATCACATTATTTTTCTCTCGTAAAATTGAAACAAAACATTAGAACTTTTGAACTTATATCACTTTTCAACTTACTGTGGAAGTACTGGAGGATGTAGTTTCTTTACTGCCAAATCCAGGAGTTTGGACAATGGACCAGTCTTCGTCGCTGCTATCACTTAATGACTCATTCTGAAACAAGAATAACATAGCCGCAAGTGTTGAATTAGAGATGCTAAGGGAACTAATTTCCAGAAATGTATTTATTTTGTGGCTGTCCGGCCGACCGAAGAGCCTTACCGAGAAATAATTCTTGGGTGAAACAGGTTCCTGACAGTAAAATTAAATAACCATGACTATACCTTGCTTAATTGGATGGCCTTTTTCAGGGCGTCTTCTTCGCTTTCCTGCTGGTAAGCTCGCATCCAGCTTTGGCTGTCATCTGGAGTATGGTCATCTCCCGAAACAACTTCGGCATAAGTTCTTTTGGCTGACATAATTAACCAAATAAAGCGAAAACTGATGCAAATTTTAACAGCGACTGCTTGAGGAAATCCGAACTTCGAACCCGGGCACACACAGTACAACTGTGAAGTAATGCAATAAATCTCGACGAACAATGAAACGTATGTTTCTTGAGTAGGTGTGATTTCGCAATTCTGCCAAGTCTGGCCTTTGTCAAATAACAAATGAATCATTTGAAAATTTGAAACTGTTAGAACCTCTTTATTCATTGATTTCAATAATGTTCCATATATAACGTATTTTATGATTTAGAAAACGACATGGTTATGACCACTTTTGTTTTTGGGCAAAATGAATGAATTCTGTTAAAGGAAATTTATTGCCCAGAGGAAATAAATGGATTTATGCTGAGTGTGACATGCTTAGTTAGTTATTTCCCATGTTGCAGTTTGGGCATTTCTGTCATCCGGGATTTTCTGGAGATGATTCACCATTTGTGCAAGCTAGGCGGAGACTGATTCAACAGAGTCAAATCAATTTTCCCTCTCCACCATCCCTATTTTTACTTTCTTGTGGATGGCGTGTGTCCCCTCACCTTTGCTGGAATCATGTCTTCTATATTTGGGTATTCCCTAGGTTACCACGCTGATTTTCAATAAATGGCCTAGCCCACCAGGGCTTGGCCAAAATATCCCAAACAAATGTGGTATTATTTGTGTCCCAGCAAACGGACCTCGCCCAGAGCAATGCCTTGCCAACAATATCAGTCAGACTGTATGGAGCATGAAGGGTTGTATAATATTTATATATTATTAATTGTAAATCAACTTAGACCATAATTAATAACAAATACTATTAAGATTATATTAACTATGTTATATTATTATTATTAGTTCTCTATTAAATATAACTCACGTTAATAATAGTCATATTAATATTACTAATTATTATTATTAATATTACCCACACCCACGACCTTTACCCACACCCACACCCACGACCCACGACTTGTACCCACGACCCACGACCCAAGACCATTAGTCAAACTCCTTTTTCTAATAAAGAAGCACATAAAACAATCATAATAATTGCTGCTGACAAACATGGATTTTCGACTCAACGAAATGACAGTATCTCCAACGGAATGGTAACTATATCTACTAAGTAAATAAAAACAGGACATTATGAAAGTTTATGAATTCTTATTTCCATGCTGAGATAATTTGTTATTGTGTTTATGATCGCGCTACAGTGAGCTTTCTTCATCAAGACCCAATAAAGCAATGCATGACTTTAGACTGCATTTGGTCAGTAAAATCCTATTTTTTCTTTTATATTTTCCTATTGTTTTCCATAAAACTAACAAATCCACAGTTATCCATTTTTTCTTTGATTTGATCGGTCTGAGTAGTTCACGGAATCCTTTTGGGACAATTGGGATTAATTTTACTACTCTTGTCTAAATAGAATCGAGTACAACCACGATCCGCGCATGCTAAGAACAAAACGGCATGCAATTAAAACTAAAATGGTATTAATTGCATTGTTCTTCTTTAATTTGAATGTAGTGCTTATTTCTAATGTTATTTTCATTTAAGATATCTCAGGGAGAATGAAATAACTCAACTCCAAAAAGGCGCTTTCTCAGGACTCACACGTCTAACTTGGTTGTAAGTGGATTGCCTTAAATACACTTTCAACTGAATATGACACAAATAACTGTGTAACTTTGTTACAAAGTGATTCACACAGCTGAGTTAAATAGACCTCATTCCAAAATGGACGTCATTTAAATATTCTTTCGTTTTTAATTCAAATTAGCCCTTGATGCCTCGTTCTTGAGCTGAAAATTGAAAAGATTAGAGAGCTTCGCAAAGACAACAGCTACGGCTATGACAACGTCACAAATTTGCATATTTTGTAGGCAAAAACAATAGCTTTGCACGCCCTGCACGTGCGTTTTTCACGTTTGTTCATTTCTTCGCCGTCGTCAGCAAAACAACAATGTGAAATAGCGAAATTCGAGGTTTTCTAGAGGACGTCAGCACTTGAGGATAAATTTTCATTTTCTCCACTAAATAAAGATTGACCCAAGCGGAACGACCAAAAACGATCCGCCATATTGATAACATTTTCTAAACAACCTTAAGAAGACCAGTAAAACTGATCTTCTTGTCGGTTTTAAACTATTTTAACGTCGGAAATTCCCGGAAACAATTGAAATCTTAATTTTTATAGAGATGAAAGGTGAAAGTTTCAGAAATACGAGTACAAAAAATTATTTTATAGTTCTAGGGGTCCTCCACTTTTAGAACTCTCAGGATCTTATGCAACTCTGTTAATTCCTGTTTCCATGCTAGAACAGTTCCTTTTTTTTATGATCACAATACAGCGAACTTTCTTTATCAAAGCTCGAAAAAACAATGCATGTCTTTAAACTGCATTTGGTCATTAATACACAAAATTTTGTTTTTGATTTTTCCTGTTTTCCATAGAACTAGCAAATCCACTGTTATCGATTTTTTTTTTTCATTCATTGCTCTGAGTCGTTCACGGATTCCTTTTAGGACAAATGCGATTAACTTTCCTGCTCTTGTCTAAGTAGAACCGAGTACAACGACGATCAGTGAATTCTGAGAAGGAAACGGCAATTAAAACTAAAATGACATTGATTTTAATGTTCTTGTTTAATTCAGATTTCCTACTCATTTCTAATTTTGTGATCATTTCTAGATATCTTGATAAAAATAAAATAAGTCAACTCGCAGAAAACGTTTTCTCAGGACTCACGGGTCTGCATTCGCTGTAAGTATATTGCCCTAAATACACTTTCAAAATATGACACGGCTTTGCGCCTCTCCACTCCACAAATAATTGTGCGACTTAGTTACAAAGTGACTCACACGGCTAAGTTAAATAAAGTCTTTACAGTAATGAACCCTTTCAGGTCAAAAGTTAAAGTGCCTTTGAACCTTACCCTTTTAAGATAAACACTAAATGTTATTCTAGTCTGTCATTTTGGTTCTTTCTGTGGAACCTTTGATTTGATCTTAGCCAAGATCCCTTTTTCTAATGAAGAAGCACATAAAACAATCATAATAATTGCTGCTGACAAACATGGATTTTCGACTCAACGAAATGACACTATATCCAACGGAATGGTAATTATATCTACTAAGTAAATAAAAACAGGACATTATGAAACTTTATGTATTCCTATTTCCATGCTAAAATAGTTCGTTTTTGTCTTTATAATCACGGTACAGTGAGCTTTCTTCATCAAGGCTCAATAAAGCAATGCATGACTTTAAACTGCATTTGGTCAGTAAAATCCTATTTTTTCTTTAAGATTTTCCTATTTTTTTTTCATAAACTAGCAAATCCACAGTTATCCATTTTTTTCTTTGATTTGATCGGTCTGGGTAGTTCATGGACTCCTTTTGGGGCAATTGGGATTAATTTTACTGCTCTTGTCCAAATAGAATCGAGTACAACGTCGATCCGGGAATGCTAGGAACAAAACGGCATGCAATTAAAACTAAAATGGTATTAATTGCATTGTTCTTCTTTAATTTGAATTTAGTGCTTATTTCTAATGTTATATTCATTTCTAGATATCTCGGGGAGAATGAAATAACTCAACTCCAAAATGGCACTTTCTCAGGACTCACACGTCTATCTTCTGTGTAAGTGGATTGCCTTAAATACACTTTTAACTGAATATGACACAAATAACTGTGTAACTTTGTTACGAAGTGACTCACACAGCTGAGTTAAATAGACCTTATTCCAAAATGGACGTCATTTAAATATTCTTTCGTTTTTATTCAAATTAGCCCTTGATGCCTCGTTCTTGAGCTGAAAATTGAAAAGATTAGAGTCTTAGCAAAGACAATGACTACGGCTATGAAAACGTCACAAATTTGCATTTTTTGTAGGCAAGAACAATAGCTTTGCACGCCCTGCACGTGCGTTTTTCACGTTTGTTTATTTCTTTGCCGTCGTCAGCAAAACAACAATGTGAAATAGCGAAATTCGAGGTTTTCTAGAGGACGCCAGCACTTGAGGATAAATTTTCATTTTCTCCACTAAATTAAGACTGACCCAAGCGGAACGACCAAAAACGATCCGCCATATTGATAACATTTTCTAAACAACCTTAAGAAGACCAGTAAAACTGGTCGAAATGTTGGTTTTAAACTATTTTAACCTCGGAAAATCCCGGAAACAATTCAAATATTAATTTTTATAGAGATGAGAGGTGAAAGTTTTCGAAATACGAGTACAAAAAATTATTTTATAGTTCTAGGGGTCCTCCACTTTTAGAACTATCAGGATCTTATGCAACTCTGTTAATTCCTGTTTCCATGCTAGAACACTTCCTTTTTCTTATGATCACAATACAGCGAACTTTCTTTATCAAAGCTCGAAAAAACAATGCATGTCTTTAAACTGCATTTGGTCATTAATACAAAAAATTTTGTTTTTGATTTTTCCTAATGTTTTCCATAGAACTAGCAAATCCACTGTTATCGATTTTTTTTTTTCATTCATTTCTCTGAGTCGTTCACGGATTCCTTTTAGGACAATTGGGATTAACTTTCCTGCTCTTGTTTAAGTAGAACCGAGTACAACGACGATCAGTGAATTCTGAGAAGGAAACGGCAATTAAAACTAAAATGACATTGATTTTAATGTTCTTGTTTAATTCAGATTTCCTACTCATTTCTAATTTTGTGTTCATTTCTAGATATCTTGATAAAAATAAAATAAGTCAACTCGCAGAAAACGTTTTCTCAGGACTCACGGGTCTGCATTCGCTGTAAGTATATTGCCCTAAATACACTTTCAAAATATGACACGGCTTTGCGCCTCTCCACTCCACAAATAATTGTGCGACTTAGTTACAAAGTGACTCACACGGCTAAGTTAAATAAAGTCTTTACAGTAATGAACCCTTTCAGGTCAAAAATTAAAGTGCCTTTGAACCTTAGCCTTTTAAGATAAACACTAAATGTTATTCTAGTCTGTCATTTTGGTTCTTTCTGTGGAACCTTTGATTTGATCTTAGCCAAGATCCCTTTTTCTAATGAAGAAGCACATAAAACAATCATAATAATTGCTGCTGACAAACATGGATTTTCGACTCAACGAAATGACACTATATCCAACGGAATGGTAATTATATCTACTAAGTAAATAAAAACAGGACATTATGAAACTTTATGTATTCCTATTTCCATGCTGAAATAGTTCGGTTTTTTCTTTATCATCACGGTACAGTGAGCTTTCTTCATCAAGGCTCAATAAAGCAATGCATGACTTTAAACTGCATTTGGTCAGTAAAATCCTATTTTTTCTTTAAGATTTTCCTATTTTTTTTCATAAACTAGCAAATCCACAGTTATCCATTTTTTTCTTTGATTTGATCGGTCTGGGTAGTTCATGGACTCCTTTTGGGACAATTGGGATTAATTTTACTGCTCTTGTCCAAATAGAATCGAGTACAACGTCGATCCGGGAATGCTAAGAACAAAACGGCATGCAATTAAAACTAAAATGGTATTAATTGCATTGTTCTCCTTTAATTTGAATTTAGTGCTTATTACTAATGTTATTTTCATTTGTAGATATCTCAGGGAGAATGAAATAACTCAACTCCAAAATGGCACTTTCTCAGGACTCACACGTCTATCTTCCCTGTAAGTGGTTGCTTTAAATACACTTTTAACTGAATATGACACAAATAACTGTGTAACTTTGTTACGAAGTGACTCACACAGCTGAGTTAAATAGACCTTATTCCAAAGTGAACGTCATTTAAATATTCTCTCGTTTTCATTCAAATTAGCCCTTGATGCCTCGTTCTTGAGCTGAAAATTCAAAAGATTAGGAGAGCTTTAGCAAAGACAACGGCTACGGCTACGAGAACGTCACAAATTTGCATATTTTGTGGGCAAAAACAATAGCTTTGCACGCCCTGCACGTGCGTTTTTCTTGTTTGTTCATTTCTTTGCCGTCGTCAGCAAAACAACAACGTGAAATAGCGAAATTCGAGGTTTTGTAGAGGTCGTCAGCATTTGAGGATAAATTTTCATTTTCTCCACTAAATTAAGACTGACCCAAGCGGAACGACCAAAAAGGATCCGCCATATTGATAACATTTTGTAAACAACCTTAAGAAGACCAGTAAAACTGGTCGAAATGTCGGTTTTAAACTATTTTAATCTCGGAAATTCCCAGAAACAATTCAATTTTTAATTTTCATAGAGATGAGAGGTGAAAGTTTCAGAAATACGAGTAGAAAAAAATATTTTACAGTTCCAGGGGTACTCCACTTTTAGATCTGTTAGGATGTTACGAAAAATTCCTGTTTGTATGCGAGAACAATTCCTTTTTTTTATATGATCACAATACAGTGAACCTCCTTTATCAAAGCTCGATAAAACAATGCATGTCCTTAAACTGCATTTGGTCATTAAAGTCTTTAATTTTGTTTTTTACTTTTCCTATTGTTTTCCATAGAACTAGCAAACCCACTGTTATCAATAAGTCGGATCTTTTTTGGTTGTTCAGCTTGGTGCCGGCACATGACGTATCATGAACTTTACACGACGTGTAAATGATGTGAAATTACGCGGGAAATGAACGAAAAAGACTGTAGTAGACAGTAAATTATCGAAAAAGTAAACGTACTTGACAGGCCTCAGACTGCAATTCCAAAGCAATTTGACATCATTTACAACCTCGTTCCCAGGACCTTTTCCCTGGCTTGGGGGTGGGGCGGGAAAAGGCCCTGGAATCGGCTCGTCACGTGATCTCAGAACACCCAAATTTCTTGGGTTTACTAAATTATCATACGTTAAACGGATCTTTCAAGATGGCGGCCTCTTCGAGTAAACCAAACTTGTTGTCAGTGCTTCGTCGAATCGAATTTTCTTTAAATAACGGTAATTTTCCTTCTTTAAATTTAAAACCTCTTCAAATGAAGTGTTTCGAATATATGCTGGAAGGTCAGGATGTCATTGGAGTCCTACCTACTGGATTTGGCAAGTCAATGCTCTTTCACCTTCTACCTCATTTCATTCCTGTGAAGACCACCAAGAACATAGTTATTGTGGTATGTCCATTAAATTCCATCATTGAAGATCAGCTAAAAGTCGCAAAAGCTCGAAGGATAACCGCTGATGTCTTACAGCTTGCTGTATACGAGAAGGAACCCGCCGATAACTTGTTCGGAAATCAACAAGAACCAAGCGAGCACGTGGTCCCGGATTCAACAAAGTTTCCTCAAGATGTGGTTAATGGCAACACTTCACTTGTATTCGCCCATCCAGAGCTACGACAAAATCCTTGTACCCATTGCCAATTAACTGGCAATTCAAAGAGAAAACTACCCAATGACAATCATATATTTAAAACTGAAATACTGCAGATATGCTTATGGCTTATTTGAAAGAGTATTGAAAGACAAACAGTGCGTTGGAGAAACATCAGAACCCGGTGCAAGACTGTTTGCACAGTTTCATGCGCCCCAGACGAGTCGCATGAAGAAAGACATAATATCAGAAATAAAGAAAGAACAATCGAGGGTGAGGGTGCTATTTGCAACATCAGCTCTTGGCATGGGGGTTGATGCTCCTTATGTAACCAACATCATTCATATAACTCCACCAAGTAGCCTTGAAGCTTACATGCAAGAAATTGGTCGTGCTGGCCGTACAGGACTTTCATCATGTGCTACCCTTTATTACAATAACTCTGACATTGCAAATAATAAAAAAACATGTAGAAGAATCAATGAAATCATATTGCAGATCAGAAGACACTTGTCAAAGGAAACTCCTCCTTGATTACTTTGGATTCTCCAGTGTTCAACAAAAGGGCTGTTGCTGCATATGCGATGGCAAATTCAAAAGAACTGAAGAGGATCTCCCCCAAGCTATTAGAAACAAGGTCAGATTTCTACCTAACAGTAACCGTGCTATCCTTGAAAGGTTAATCAAGAGTGCAATTTCTGACCATGAGTCCCAAGCGACATCAGAGGGTTCAATGCTATTTGACATTTCTGTAGATAAGGATCTGGCTGCAAAGGTTATGGAGGGAGTGGAATTTGTTGCATCAGAAGCAGACTTGTTGAAATCATTCGGCATATGGGATGAAACCTGTTCTTCTCAAATCTTTTCGCTTATATCTGAACACACTGCTATATGTACAACTGAAACGGACTCCGACAATGATTAGAACATCAACATAATGTGCTCTGTTCACTTATATCTGAGCACACTCCTCACGACATGTTGAACTGAAATGAACTCTGAAGATTAGAACATCAACATAAATTGTAGATACTGTAAACTACTGATTGTGATTTATTCTCTTAAACACAAGACCGATTCAATGATATTTAATTATTTCTGTTGTTAAAATAACACTGATCAGTTTGTCTTTGCTTATATCTGAGCACAATACTGTGTGGAACTGAAATGAACTCTGATGATAATCAGAACATCATCATAAATTGTGAACACTGTGAACAGCTGTAGATATATCTGGATTTACTCTCTTAGTACACACTACTGATATTTAATTATTTCTGTTGTTACCATGACACTGATCAGTATCTGAGCACAATAATATGTGTAGAACTGAAATGAGTGCCTCTAATGATCAGAACCTCATCATAAAATATAAATACTGTGAACTACTGTAGAAATATCCTGATTTACTCTCTTAAAACACACCAGTGGTATTTAATTATTTCCATGTTGCTGCCATGGCAGGGCTCCAAATTAATGCTCGCAAACTCACAAAATGCGAGTGATTTTGATAATCTGCAAGTGAGAAAAATATCCACTAGTAAATGTTTGCAAGTTAGAATCATCCATGTCTTGCAAACATTTGGAAATAATTGGTTAGTGGTCTCACCGGTTTTCTAGAGGAAAACTTCTTACCACTTTGCAAGTAGAGTAAAAAGTCAAGTTTGAGCCCTGGTTTCCATGACACTGATTAGTTTGTCTTCATCTTTTCACACATATATCTGAGCGCAATAATATAAGAAGGACTAAAATGAACTCCGATGATGATCAGAACATCATTATAACTTGAAAATACTGTGAACTGCTGTTGATACATCTGGATTTACTCTCTAAATACACTCTATTGATATGTAATTATTTCTGCTGTTACCATGACACTGATCAGTATGATATCTGAGCACAATAATATGTGTAGAACTGAAATGAACTCTGGAGATGATCAGAACATCATCATAATAATTGTAAATACTGTGAGCTGCTGTAGATATACCGTATCTGGATTTACTCTCTTTATACACACCATTGATATTTAATTTTTTCTGTTGTTACCATGACACTGATCAGTATCTGGGCACAATAATATGTGTAGAACTGAAATGAACTCTGGAGATGATCAGAACATCATCATAACAATTGTAAATACTGTGAGCTGCTGTAGATATATCTGGATTTACTCTTTGAAAACACACTATTGATATTTAATGATTTCTGTTGTTACCATGACACTGATCAGTATCTGAGCTTAGTACTATACAACTGTATGTAGAACTGAAATGAACTCTGATGACGATCAGAACATCATCACAAATTGTAAATACTGTGAACTGCTGTATATATATCTGGATTTACTCTCTGAAAACACACTATTAATATTTCATTTTTTCTGTTGTTACCATGACACTGAACAGTATCTGAGCACAATACTATAATTATGTAGCACTGAAATGAACCCTGGTCATGATCAGAACATCATCATCAAAATTATTGTAAACACTGCAAACTTTGAATTACTCTCTTAAAATACACTATTGTTATTTAATTAAATTCTGTTGTTACCATGACACTGATCAGTTTCTTTAAACATTTTGTTCTTTTTTTGTTTATATCTGTGCTGAATTAACTGAATTGAACTTTGCTGATGATTACAACATCAAAATATCTTAAATTGTAATCCTTGATAAATGCTTTGACGGCTGAAGCGAAGAAGGTGAAAGCTGTACGCTTCGCTTGACAGCATATTCTGCGCTTTGATCCGACAGCGTATTCTCTATGGATTGAGCTCTCTGAATAAACTGTTCCATCTTGTTTACGAATGAAACACAACTCCTACACAGGACCTTTGATCTCGTATCGTCCTCCGAAATTTTTATGCCACAGGTTTTATGGACTTTGGCACACAGATCTTTTCCTGAACCAGCTTTGCTGAATATTTGTAGCATATAGCGACTCTCATGAGAATCACCACAGAGTCGGCAAGCTGGATTTCGAGGAGAAACCTTCGTCGGAGTGGACATACTTTCCGCCATTTTGATTTCGGCATAATGCATAAATTAGCTTTATTTCGCCAAGTTTTGCATAAATTATTTAAAAACAATCAACCAATCAATATAAAGGATTCACTGGCCGATCGCAGGGCCTTTTCCCGCCCCACCCCCAAGCCAGGGAAAAGGTCCTGGGAACGAGGTTGCATCATTTAAACATTGTGTAATGGTCATGATACGTCATGTGCGGTCACCAAGTGGAAGGACCAAAAACGATCTGCCATATTGATAGCAATTTTTAAACAAGCAGCAGATGACCAGTAAAACTGGTCGAAAAGGCGGTTTTAAACATATTTTAACTTCGGAAATTCCCGCAAACAATTCAAATTTTAATTTTTCTAGAGAAGAGAGGTGAAACTCTCAGAAATACGACAGCAAATTTTTTTTTTAATAGTTCTAAGCGTCCTCCACTTTTATAACTATGAGGATGTTATGAAACTCTGTTAATTCCTGTTTCCATGCTAGAACACTTCCTTTTTTTTGTGATCACAATACAGCGAACTTTCTTTATCAAAGCTCGAAAAAACAATGCATGTCTTTAAACTGCATTTGGTCATTAATACACAAAATTTTGTTTTTGATTTTTCCTAATGTCTTCCATAGAACTAGAAAATCCACTGTTATCCATTTTTTCTATGATTTCATTGCTCTGAGTCGTTCACGGATTCCTTTTAGGACAATTGGGATTAACTTTCCTGCTCTTGTCTAAGTAGAATCGAGTACAACGACGATCAGTAAATTCTGAGAAGGAAACTGCAATTAAAACTATAATGACATTGATTTTAATGTTCTTGTTTAATTCAGATTTCATACTCATTTCTAATTTTGTGTTCATTTCTAGATATCTTGATAAAAATAAAATAAGTCAACTCGCAGAAAACGTTTTCTCAGGACTCACGGGTCTGCATTCGCTGTAAGTATATTGCCCTAAATACACTTTCAAAATATGACACGGCTTTGCACCTCTCCACTCCACAAATAATTGTGCGACTTACTTACAAAGTGACTCACACGGCTAAGTTGAATAAAGTCTTTACAGTAATGAACCCTTTCAGGTCAAAAATTAAAGTGCATTTGAACCTTAGCCTTTTAAGATAAACACTAAATGTTATTCTAGTCTGTCATTTTGGTTCTTTCTGTGGAACCTTTGATTTGATCTTAGCCAAGATCCCTTTTTCTAATGAAGAAGCACATAAAACAATCATAATAATTGCTGCTGACAAACATGGATTTTCGACTCAACGAAATGACAGTATCTCCAACGGAATGGTAATTATATCTACTAAGTAAATAAAAACAGGACATTTTAAAACTTTATATATTCCTATTTCCATGCTGAAATAGTTCGTTTTTGTCTTTATGATCACGGTACAGTGAGCTTTCTTCATCAAGGCTCAATAAAGCAATGCATGACTTTAAACTGCATTTGGTCAGTAGAATCCTATTTTTTCTTTAAGATTTTCCTATTTTTTTTTCATAAACTAGCAAATCCACAGTTATCCATTTTTTTCTTTGATTTGATCGGTCTGGGTAGTTCATGGACTCCTTTTGGGGTAATTGGGATTAATTTTACTGCTCTTGTCTAAATAGAATCGAGTACAACGTCGATGCGGGAATGATAAGAACAAAACGCCATGCAATTAAAACTAAAATAGTATTAATTGCATTGTTCTTCTTTAATTTGAATTTAGTGCTTATTTCTAATGTTATTTTCATTTCTAGATATCTCAGGGAGAATGAAATAACTCAACTCCAAAATGGCACTTTCTCAGGACTCACACGTCTATCTTATCTGTAAGTGGATTGCCTTAAATACACTTTTAACTGAATATGACACAAATAACTGTGTAACTTTGTTACGAAGTGACTCACACAGCTGAGTTAAATAGACCTTATTCCAAAATGGACGTCATTTAAATATTCTCTCGTTTTTATTCAAATTAGCCCTTGATGCCTCGTTCTTGAGCTGAAAATTCAAAAGATTAAGAGAGCTTTAGCAAAGACAACGGCTACGGCTACGAGAACGTCACAAATTTGCATATTTTGTGGGCAAAAACAATAGCTTTGCACGCCCTGCACGTGCGTTTTTCTCGTTTGTTCATTTCTTTGCCGTCGTCAGCAAAACAACAATGTGAAATAGCGAAATTCGAGGTTTTCTATAGGACGTCAGCACTTGAGGATAAATTTTCATTTTCTCCACTAAATTAAGACTGACCCAAGCGGAACGACCAAAAAAGATCCGCCATATTGATAACATTTTCTAAACAACTTTAAGAAGACCAGTAAAACTGGTCGAAATGTCGGTTTTAAACTATTTTAACGTCGGAAATTCCCGGAAACAATTCAAATTTTAATTTTCATAGAGATGAGCGGTGAAAGTTTTAGAAATACGAGTACAAAAAATTATTTTATAGTTCTAGGGGTCCTCCTCTTTTAGAACTGTCAGGATGTTACGAAAAATTCCTGTTTGTATGCGAGAACAATTCCTTTTTTTACATGATCACAATACAGTGAACCTCCTTTATCAAAGCTCGATAAAACAATGCATGTCCTTAAACTGCATTTGGTCATTAAAGTCTTTAATTTTGTTTTTTATTTTTCCTATTGTTTTCCATAGAACTAGCAAATCCACTGTTATCCATTTTTTCTTTTTCATTCATTGCTCGGAGTCGTTCACGGATTCCTTTTAGGACAACTGGAATTAACTTTCCTGCTCTTGTCTACGTAGAACCGAGTACAACGACGATCAGTGAATTCTGAGAAGGAAACGGCAATTAAAACTATAATGACATTGATTTTAATGTTCTTGTTTATTTCAGATTCCCTACTCATTTCTAATTTTGTGTTCATTTCTAGATATCTTGATAAAAATAAAATAAGTCAACTCGCAGAAAACGTTTTCTCAGGACTCACAGGTCTGCATTCGCTGTAAGTATATTGCCCTAAATACACTTTCAAAATATGACACGGCTTTGCACCTCTCCACTCCACAAATAATTGTGCGACTTAGTTACAAAGTGACTCACGCGGCTAAGTCAAATAAATTCTTTACAGTAATGAACCCTTTCAGGTCAAAAATTAAAGTGCATTTGAACCTTAGCCTTTTAAGATAAACACTAAATGTTATTCTAGTCTGTCATTTTGGTTCTTTCTGTGGAACCTTTGATTTGATCTTAGCCAAGATCCCTTTTTCTAATGAAGAAGCACATAAAACAATCATAATAATTGCTGCTGACAAACATGGATTTTCGACTCAACGAAATGACAGTATCTCCAACGGAATGGTAATTATATCTACTAAGTAACCTATCGCTTTGATGATCCATACGATGTTTTTGAAATTCATATTTAATCAATACATGTTTCGGATGAAACATCATCCATTGTCAGTTGACAAATGAGAAATAAACTAAAGTTGAGCAATAAATAGTGTAACAAAGTGAGATATAACATGAATAATTAAGGATGAAGGCGAGAACAGAATAAAAACACCCAACCACGAAACAAAACAGAAAAAACCAAACTGTTTAGGCTAAGAAAAGAAACTAATTAGTATGAAAGGGATAAATTAAGATGTTTGACTTGGGAATTTAAAGATGGCTGTTCCCAAAGGATATGCATGGCTTCTTTGATTTTCAATTGGAAACGTGTGGAAGCAGAGTCGAGGATTTTAAAACAGTCTTCTGAACACCGGGAGCGACAATTTTCAGAACCTCTCAAGTGCTTAAATATGTGGGAGTGTTTGTCGGAGGCGAGATGTTCACGGCTGCGAGTGGCGAAATGTCTATTGGTTTCACCAATATAACAGGCATTACAGCCTGCACATGAAAACTTGTAAATGACTCGCGATCGTAAACCCGCAGGGATAGGATCCTTCGCCCCAAACCAACTCCTAATTTTAAACGGGGTGAACACCAAATTAATTTAAAGGTCTCTGCAAAATTTGTTGACTAATTTCTTAATTCTGCGTTTTGTTATGATGGAAAAGGGACCGATGTACGGTAATTTAAAATACAAACAATTGTCCTTCCGAGCAACACCCAACTAAGTAAATAAAAACAGGACATTATGAAAGTTTATGAATTCCTATTTCCATGCTGAGATAATTCGTTTTTGTCTTTATGATCGCGGTACAGTGAGCTTTCTTCATCAAGACTCAATAAAGCAATGCATGACTTTAAACTGCATTTGGTCAGTAAAATCCTATTTTTTCTTTAAGATTTTCCTATTTTTTTCCATAAAACTAGCAAATCCACAGTTATCCATTTTTTCTTTGATTTCATCGGTCTGAGTAGTTCACGGACTCCTTTTGGGACAATTGGGATTAATTTTACTGCTCTTGTCTAAATAGAATCGAGTACAACCACGATCCGGGAATGCTAAGAACAAAACGGCATGCAATTAAAACTAAAATGGTATTAATTGCATTGTTCTTCTTTAATTTGAATTTAGTGCTTATTTCTAATGTTATTTTCATTTCTAGATATCTCAGGGAGAATGAAATAACTCAATTCCAAAAAGGCGCTTTCTCAGGACTCACACGTCTAACTTCCTTGTAAGTGGATTGCCTTAAATACACTTTCAACTGAATATGACACAAATAACTGTGTAACTTTGTTACAAAGTGATTCACACAGCTGAGTTAAATAGACCTCATTCCAAAATGGACGTCATTTAAATATTCTTTCGTTTTTATTCAAATTAGCCCTTGATGCCTCGTTCTTCAGCTGAAAATTGAAAAGATTAGAGAGCTTAGCAAAGACAACGGCTACGGCTATGAGAACGTCACAAATTTGCATATTTTGTGGGCAAAAACAATAGCTTTGCACGCCCTGCACGTGCGTTTTTCACGTTTGTTCATTTCTTTGCCGTCGTCAGCAAAACAACAATAGGGAGCTTACGAAAGGACGACGCTGACGGCAACGACGACGCTACAAAACAATAGGTTTAGTGAGCAAAAACAATGGCTCTGCACGCTCTGCACGTGCGTTTTACGTTTTGGTGCATTTCTTTGCCGTCATCTCCTAAATGACGACGTGAAATGACTAAATTCAAGGGTTCTGTGGAGGACGTTAGCACATGACGATGAATTTTCAGTTCTCTCTCTACGCTTCCAACCCACTCATACCAGTTTAATTCCTTGTCAGTTACTACAAATTCTTAACGCGGAACGACATGAAATAGTTTCGTAGTGATATGAATAACGCGGATTTGTATTTTTAAATGAAGTCCTCGTAGCCGTCGTCGTCCTCGTTTCGTAAGCTCCCTAATGTGAAATAGCGAAATTCGAGGTTTTCTAGAGGACGTCAGCACTTGAGGATAAATTTTCATTTTCTCCACTAAATTAAGACTGACCCAAGCGGAACGACCAAAAACGATCCGCCATATTGATAACATTTTCTAAACAACCTTAAGAAGACCAGTAAAACTGGTCGAAATGTCGGTTTTAAACTATTTTAACCTCGGAAATTCCCCGAGACAATTCAAATCTTAATTTTTATAGAGATGAGAGGTGAAAGTCTCAGAAATACGAGTACAAAAAATTATTTTATAGTTCTAGGGGTCCTCCACTTTTAGAACTATCAGGATCTTATGCAACACTGTTAATTCCTGTTTCCATGCTAGAACACTTCCTTTTTTTTATGATCACAATACAGCAAACTTTCTTTATCAAAGCTCGAAAAAACAATGCATCTCTTTAAACTGCATTTGGTCATTAATACACAAAATTTTGTTTTTGATTTTTCCTAATAATTTCCATAGAACTAGCAAATCCACTGTTATCCATTTTTTCTTTTTCATTCATTGCTCTGAGTCGTTCACGGATTCCTTTTAGGACAATTGGGATTAACTTTCCTGCTCTTGTCTAAGTAGAATCGAGTACAACGACGATCAGTAAATTCTGAGAAGGAAACGGCAATTAAAACTAAAATGACATTGATTTTAATGTTCTTGTTTAATTCAGATTTCCTACTCATTTCTAATTTTGTGTTCATTTCTAGATATCTTGATAAAAATAAAATAAGTCAACTCGCAGAAAACGTTTTCTCAGGACTCACGGGTCTGCATTCGCTGTAAGTATATTGCCCTTAATACACTTTCAAAATATGACACGGCTTTGCGCCTCTCCACTCCACAAATAATTGTGCGACTTACTTACAAAGTGACTCACACGGCTAAGTTAAATAAAGTCTTTACAGTAATAAACCCTTTCAGGTCAAAAATTAAAGTGCATTTGAACCTTAGCCTTTTAAGATAAACACTAAATACTATTCTAGTCTGTCATTTTGGTTCTTTCTGTGGAACCTTTGATTTGATCTTAGCCAAGATCCATTTTTCTAATAAAGAAGCACATAAAACAATCATAATAATTGCTGCTGACAAACATGGATTTTCGACTCAACGAAATGACAGTATCTCCAACGGAATGGTAATTATATCTACTAAGTAAATAAAAACAGGACATTTTAAAACTTTATATATTCCTATTTCCATGCTGAAATAGTTCGTTTTTGTCTTTATGATCACGGTACAGTGAGCTTTCTTCATCAAGGCTCAATAAAGCAATGCATGACTTTAAACTGCATTTGGTCAGTAGAATCCTATTTTTTCTTTAAGATTTTCCTATTTTTTTTTCATAAACTAGCAAATCCACAGTTATCCATTTTTTTCTTTGATTTGATCGGTCTGGGTAGTTCATGGACTCCTTTTGGGGTAATTGGGATTAATTTTACTGCTCTTGTCTAAATAGAATCGAGTACAACGTCGATGCGGGAATGATAAGAACAAAACGCCATGCAATTAAAACTAAAATAGTATTAATTGCATTGTTCTTCTTTAATTTGAATTTAGTGCTTATTTCTAATGTTATTTTCATTTCTAGATATCTCAGGGAGAATGAAATAACTCAACTCCAAAATGGCACTTTCTCAGGACTCACACGTCTATCTTATCTGTAAGTGGATTGCCTTAAATACACTTTTAACTGAATATGACACAAATAACTGTGTAACTTTGTTACGAAGTGACTCACACAGCTGAGTTAAATAGACCTTATTCCAAAATGGACGTCATTTAAATATTCTCTCGTTTTTATTCAAATTAGCCCTTGATGCCTCGTTCTTGAGCTGAAAATTCAAAAGATTAAGAGAGCTTTAGCAAAGACAACGGCTACGGCTACGAGAACGTCACAAATTTGCATATTTTGTGGGCAAAAACAATAGCTTTGCACGCCCTGCACGTGCGTTTTTCTCGTTTGTTCATTTCTTTGCCGTCGTCAGCAAAACAACAATGTGAAATAGCGAAATTCGAGGTTTTCTATAGGACGTCAGCACTTGAGGATAAATTTTCATTTTCTCCACTAAATTAAGACTGACCCAAGCGGAACGACCAAAAAAGATCCGCCATATTGATAACATTTTCTAAACAACTTTAAGAAGACCAGTAAAACTGGTCGAAATGTCGGTTTTAAACTATTTTAACGTCGGAAATTCCCGGAAACAATTCAAATTTTAATTTTCATAGAGATGAGCGGTGAAAGTTTTAGAAATACGAGTACAAAAAATTATTTTATAGTTCTAGGGGTCCTCCTCTTTTAGAACTGTCAGGATGTTACGAAAAATTCCTGTTTGTATGCGAGAACAATTCCTTTTTTTACATGATCACAATACAGTGAACCTCCTTTATCAAAGCTCGATAAAACAATGCATGTCCTTAAACTGCATTTGGTCATTAAAGTCTTTAATTTTGTTTTTTATTTTTCCTATTGTTTTCCATAGAACTAGCAAATCCACTGTTATCCATTTTTTTTTTCATTCATTGCTCGGAGTCGTTCACGGATTCCTTTTAGGACAACTGGAATTAACTTTCCTGCTCTTGTCTACGTAGAACCGAGTACAACGACGATCAGTGAATTCTGAGAAGGAAACGGCAATTAAAACTATAATGACATTGATTTTAATGTTCTTGTTTATTTCAGATTCCCTACTCATTTCTAATTTTGTGTTCATTTCTAGATATCTTGATAAAAATAAAATAAGTCAACTCGCAGAAAACGTTTTCTCAGGACTCACAGGTCTGCATTCGCTGTAAGTATATTGCCCTAAATACACTTTCAAAATATGACACGGCTTTGCACCTCTCCACTCCACAAATAATTGTGCGACTTAGTTACAAAGTGACTCACGCGGCTAAGTCAAATAAATTCTTTACAGTAATGAACCCTTTCAGGTCAAAAATTAAAGTGCATTTGAACCTTAGCCTTTTAAGATAAACACTAAATGTTATTCTAGTCTGTCATTTTGGTTCTTTCTGTGGAACCTTTGATTTGATCTTAGCCAAGATCCCTTTTTCTAATGAAGAAGCACATAAAACAATCATAATAATTGCTGCTGACAAACATGGATTTTCGACTCAACGAAATGACAGTATCTCCAACGGAATGGTAATTATATCTACTAAGTAACCTATCGCTTTGATGATCCATACGATGTTTTTGAAATTCATATTTAATCAATACATGTTTCGGATGAAACATCATCCATTGTCAGTTGACAAATGAGAAATAAACTAAAGTTGAGCAATAAATAGTGTAACAAAGTGAGATATAACATGAATAATTAAGGATGAAGGCGAGAACAGAATAAAAACACCCAACCACGAAACAAAACAGAAAAAACCAAACTGTTTAGGCTAAGAAAAGAAACTAATTAGTATGAAAGGGATAAATTAAGATGTTTGACTTGGGAATTTAAAGATGGCTGTTCCCAAAGGATATGCATGGCTTCTTTGATTTTCAATTGGAAACGTGTGGAAGCAGAGTCGAGGATTTTAAAACAGTCTTCTGAACACCGGGAGCGACAATTTTCAGAACCTCTCAAGTGCTTAAATATGTGGGAGTGTTTGTCGGAGGCGAGATGTTCACGGCTGCGAGTGGCGAAATGTCTATTGGTTTCACCAATATAACAGGCATTACAGCCTGCACATGAAAACTTGTAAATGACTCGCGATCGTAAACCCGCAGGGATAGGATCCTTCGCCCCAAACCAACTCCTAATTTTAAACGGGGTGAACACCAAATTAATTTAAAGGTCTCTGCAAAATTTGTTGACTAATTTCTTAATTCTGCGTTTTGTTATGATGGAAAAGGGACCGATGTACGGTAATTTAAAATACAAACAATTGTCCTTCCGAGCAACACCCAACTAAGTAAATAAAAACAGGACATTATGAAAGTTTATGAATTCCTATTTCCATGCTGAGATAATTCGTTTTTGTCTTTATGATCGCGGTACAGTGAGCTTTCTTCATCAAGACTCAATAAAGCAATGCATGACTTTAAACTGCATTTGGTCAGTAAAATCCTATTTTTTCTTTAAGATTTTCCTATTTTTTTCCATAAAACTAGCAAATCCACAGTTATCCATTTTTTCTTTGATTTCATCGGTCTGAGTAGTTCACGGACTCCTTTTGGGACAATTGGGATTAATTTTACTGCTCTTGTCTAAATAGAATCGAGTACAACCACGATCCGGGAATGCTAAGAACAAAACGGCATGCAATTAAAACTAAAATGGTATTAATTGCATTGTTCTTCTTTAATTTGAATTTAGTGCTTATTTCTAATGTTATTTTCATTTCTAGATATCTCAGGGAGAATGAAATAACTCAATTCCAAAAAGGCGCTTTCTCAGGACTCACACGTCTAACTTCCTTGTAAGTGGATTGCCTTAAATACACTTTCAACTGAATATGACACAAATAACTGTGTAACTTTGTTACAAAGTGATTCACACAGCTGAGTTAAATAGACCTCATTCCAAAATGGACGTCATTTAAATATTCTTTCGTTTTTATTCAAATTAGCCCTTGATGCCTCGTTCTTCAGCTGAAAATTGAAAAGATTAGAGAGCTTAGCAAAGACAACGGCTACGGCTATGAGAACGTCACAAATTTGCATATTTTGTGGGCAAAAACAATAGCTTTGCACGCCCTGCACGTGCGTTTTTCACGTTTGTTCATTTCTTTGCCGTCGTCAGCAAAACAACAATAGGGAGCTTACGAAAGGACGACGCTGACGGCAACGACGACGCTACAAAACAATAGGTTTAGTGAGCAAAAACAATGGCTCTGCACGCTCTGCACGTGCGTTTTACGTTTTGGTGCATTTCTTTGCCGTCATCTCCTAAATGACGACGTGAAATGACTAAATTCAAGGGTTCTGTGGAGGACGTTAGCACATGACGATGAATTTTCAGTTCTCTCTCTACGCTTCCAACCCACTCATACCAGTTTAATTCCTTGTCAGTTACTACAAATTCTTAACGCGGAACGACATGAAATAGTTTCGTAGTGATATGAATAACGCGGATTTGTATTTTTAAATGAAGTCCTCGTAGCCGTCGTCGTCCTCGTTTCGTAAGCTCCCTAATGTGAAATAGCGAAATTCGAGGTTTTCTAGAGGACGTCAGCACTTGAGGATAAATTTTCATTTTCTCCACTAAATTAAGACTGACCCAAGCGGAACGACCAAAAACGATCCGCCATATTGATAACATTTTCTAAACAACCTTAAGAAGACCAGTAAAACTGGTCGAAATGTCGGTTTTAAACTATTTTAACCTCGGAAATTCCCCGAGACAATTCAAATCTTAATTTTTATAGAGATGAGAGGTGAAAGTCTCAGAAATACGAGTACAAAAAATTATTTTATAGTTCTAGGGGTCCTCCACTTTTAGAACTATCAGGATCTTATGCAACACTGTTAATTCCTGTTTCCATGCTAGAACACTTCCTTTTTTTTATGATCACAATACAGCAAACTTTCTTTATCAAAGCTCGAAAAAACAATGCATCTCTTTAAACTGCATTTGGTCATTAATACACAAAATTTTGTTTTTGATTTTTCCTAATAATTTCCATAGAACTAGCAAATCCACTGTTATCCATTTTTTCTTTTTCATTCATTGCTCTGAGTCGTTCACGGATTCCTTTTAGGACAATTGGGATTAACTTTCCTGCTCTTGTCTAAGTAGAATCGAGTACAACGACGATCAGTAAATTCTGAGAAGGAAACGGCAATTAAAACTAAAATGACATTGATTTTAATGTTCTTGTTTAATTCAGATTTCCTACTCATTTCTAATTTTGTGTTCATTTCTAGATATCTTGATAAAAATAAAATAAGTCAACTCGCAGAAAACGTTTTCTCAGGACTCACGGGTCTGCATTCGCTGTAAGTATATTGCCCTTAATACACTTTCAAAATATGACACGGCTTTGCGCCTCTCCACTCCACAAATAATTGTGCGACTTACTTACAAAGTGACTCACACGGCTAAGTTAAATAAAGTCTTTACAGTAATAACCCTTTCAGGTCAAAAATTAAAGTGCATTTGAACCTTAGCCTTTTAAGATAAACACTAAATACTATTCTAGTCTGTCATTTTGGTTCTTTCTGTGGAACCTTTGATTTGATCTTAGCCAAGATCCATTTTTCTAATAAAGAAGCACATAAAACAATCATAATAATTGCTGCTGACAAACATGGATTTTCGACTCAACGAAATGACAGTATCTCCAACGGAATGGTAATTATATCTACTAAGTAAATAAAAACAGGACATTTTAAAACTTTATATATTCCTATTTCCATGCTGAAATAGTTCGTTTTTGTCTTTATGATCACGGTACAGTGAGCTTTCTTCATCAAGGCTCAATAAAGCAATGCATGACTTTAAACTGCATTTGGTCAGTAGAATCCTATTTTTTCTTTAAGATTTTCCTATTTTTTTTCATAAACTAGCAAATCCACAGTTATCCATTTTTTCTTTGATTTGATCGGTCTGGGTAGTTCATGGACTCCTTTTGGGGTAATTGGGATTAATTTTACTGCTCTTGTCTAAATAGAATCGAGTACAACGTCGATGCGGGAATGATAAGAACAAAACGCCATGCAATTAAAACTAAAATAGTATTAATTGCATTGTTCTTCTTTAATTTGAATTTAGTGCTTATTTCTAATGTTATTTTCATTTCTAGATATCTCAGGGAGAATGAAATAACTCAACTCCAAAATGGCACTTTCTCAGGACTCACACGTCTATCTTATCTGTAAGTGGATTGCCTTAAATACACTTTTAACTGAATATGACACAAATAACTGTGTAACTTTGTTACGAAGTGACTCACACAGCTGAGTTAAATAGACCTTATTCCAAAATGGACGTCATTTAAATATTCTCTCGTTTTTATTCAAATTAGCCCTTGATGCCTCGTTCTTGAGCTGAAAATTCAAAAGATTAAGAGAGCTTTAGCAAAGACAACGGCTACGGCTACGAGAACGTCACAAATTTGCATATTTTGTGGGCAAAAACAATAGCTTTGCACGCCCTGCACGTGCGTTTTTCTCGTTTGTTCATTTCTTTGCCGTCGTCAGCAAAACAACAATGTGAAATAGCGAAATTCGAGGTTTTCTATAGGACGTCAGCACTTGAGGATAAATTTTCATTTTCTCCACTAAATTAAGACTGACCCAAGCGGAACGACCAAAAAAGATCCGCCATATTGATAACATTTTCTAAACAACTTTAAGAAGACCAGTAAAACTGGTCGAAATGTCGGTTTTAAACTATTTTAACGTCGGAAATTCCCGGAAACAATTCAAATTTTAATTTTCATAGAGATGAGCGGTGAAAGTTTTAGAAATACGAGTACAAAAAATTATTTTATAGTTCTAGGGGTCCTCCTCTTTTAGAACTGTCAGGATGTTACGAAAAATTCCTGTTTGTATGCGAGAACAATTCCTTTTTTTACATGATCACAATACAGTGAACCTCCTTTATCAAAGCTCGATAAAACAATGCATGTCCTTAAACTGCATTTGGTCATTAAAGTCTTTAATTTTGTTTTTTATTTTTCCTATTGTTTTCCATAGAACTAGCAAATCCACTGTTATCCATTTTTTCTTTTTCATTCATTGCTCGGAGTCGTTCACGGATTCCTTTTAGGACAACTGGAATTAACTTTCCTGCTCTTGTCTACGTAGAACCGAGTACAACGACGATCAGTGAATTCTGAGAAGGAAACGGCAATTAAAACTATAATGACATTGATTTTAATGTTCTTGTTTATTTCAGATTCCCTACTCATTTCTAATTTTGTGTTCATTTCTAGATATCTTGATAAAAATAAAATAAGTCAACTCGCAGAAAACGTTTTCTCAGGACTCACAGGTCTGCATTCGCTGTAAGTATATTGCCCTAAATACACTTTCAAAATATGACACGGCTTTGCACCTCTCCACTCCACAAATAATTGTGCGACTTAGTTACAAAGTGACTCACGCGGCTAAGTCAAATAAATTCTTTACAGTAATGAACCCTTTCAGGTCAAAAATTAAAGTGCATTTGAACCTTAGCCTTTTAAGATAAACACTAAATGTTATTCTAGTCTGTCATTTTGGTTCTTTCTGTGGAACCTTTGATTTGATCTTAGCCAAGATCCCTTTTTCTAATGAAGAAGCACATAAAACAATCATAATAATTGCTGCTGACAAACATGGATTTTCGACTCAACGAAATGACAGTATCTCCAACGGAATGGTAATTATATCTACTAAGTAACCTATCGCTTTGATGATCCATACGATGTTTTTGAAATTCATATTTAATCAATACATGTTTCGGATGAAACATCATCCATTGTCAGTTGACAAATGAGAAATAAACTAAAGTTGAGCAATAAATAGTGTAACAAAGTGAGATATAACATGAATAATTAAGGATGAAGGCGAGAACAGAATAAAAACACCCAACCACGAAACAAAACAGAAAAAACCAAACTGTTTAGGCTAAGAAAAGAAACTAATTAGTATGAAAGGGATAAATTAAGATGTTTGACTTGGGAATTTAAAGATGGCTGTTCCCAAAGGATATGCATGGCTTCTTTGATTTTCAATTGGAAACGTGTGGAAGCAGAGTCGAGGATTTTAAAACAGTCTTCTGAACACCGGGAGCGACAATTTTCAGAACCTCTCAAGTGCTTAAATATGTGGGAGTGTTTGTCGGAGGCGAGATGTTCACGGCTGCGAGTGGCGAAATGTCTATTGGTTTCACCAATATAACAGGCATTACAGCCTGCACATGAAAACTTGTAAATGACTCGCGATCGTAAACCCGCAGGGATAGGATCCTTCGCCCCAAACCAACTCCTAATTTTAAACGGGGTGAACACCAAATTAATTTAAAGGTCTCTGCAAAATTTGTTGACTAATTTCTTAATTCTGCGTTTTGTTATGATGGAAAAGGGACCGATGTACGGTAATTTAAAATACAAACAATTGTCCTTCCGAGCAACACCCAACTAAGTAAATAAAAACAGGACATTATGAAAGTTTATGAATTCCTATTTCCATGCTGAGATAATTCGTTTTTGTCTTTATGATCGCGGTACAGTGAGCTTTCTTCATCAAGACTCAATAAAGCAATGCATGACTTTAAACTGCATTTGGTCAGTAAAATCCTATTTTTTCTTTAAGATTTTCCTATTTTTTTCCATAAAACTAGCAAATCCACAGTTATCCATTTTTTCTTTGATTTCATCGGTCTGAGTAGTTCACGGACTCCTTTTGGGACAATTGGGATTAATTTTACTGCTCTTGTCTAAATAGAATCGAGTACAACCACGATCCGGGAATGCTAAGAACAAAACGGCATGCAATTAAAACTAAAATGGTATTAATTGCATTGTTCTTCTTTAATTTGAATTTAGTGCTTATTTCTAATGTTATTTTCATTTCTAGATATCTCAGGGAGAATGAAATAACTCAATTCCAAAAAGGCGCTTTCTCAGGACTCACACGTCTAACTTCCTTGTAAGTGGATTGCCTTAAATACACTTTCAACTGAATATGACACAAATAACTGTGTAACTTTGTTACAAAGTGATTCACACAGCTGAGTTAAATAGACCTCATTCCAAAATGGACGTCATTTAAATATTCTTTCGTTTTTATTCAAATTAGCCCTTGATGCCTCGTTCTTCAGCTGAAAATTGAAAAGATTAGAGAGCTTAGCAAAGACAACGGCTACGGCTATGAGAACGTCACAAATTTGCATATTTTGTGGGCAAAAACAATAGCTTTGCACGCCCTGCACGTGCGTTTTTCACGTTTGTTCATTTCTTTGCCGTCGTCAGCAAAACAACAATAGGGAGCTTACGAAAGGACGACGCTGACGGCAACGACGACGCTACAAAACAATAGGTTTAGTGAGCAAAAACAATGGCTCTGCACGCTCTGCACGTGCGTTTTACGTTTTGGTGCATTTCTTTGCCGTCATCTCCTAAATGACGACGTGAAATGACTAAATTCAAGGGTTCTGTGGAGGACGTTAGCACATGACGATGAATTTTCAGTTCTCTCTCTACGCTTCCAACCCCTCATACCAGTTTAATTCCTTGTCAGTTACTACAAATTCTTAACGCGGAACGACATGAAATAGTTTCGTAGTGATATGAATAACGCGGATTTGTATTTTTAAATGAAGTCCTCGTAGCCGTCGTCGTCCTCGTTTCGTAAGCTCCCTAATGTGAAATAGCGAAATTCGAGGTTTTCTAGAGGACGTCAGCACTTGAGGATAAATTTTCATTTTCTCCACTAAATTAAGACTGACCCAAGCGGAACGACCAAAAACGATCCGCCATATTGATAACATTTTCTAAACAACCTTAAGAAGACCAGTAAAACTGGTCGAAATGTCGGTTTTAAACTATTTTAACCTCGGAAATTCCCGAGACAATTCAAATCTTAATTTTTATAGAGATGAGAGGTGAAAGTCTCAGAAATACGAGTACAAAAAATTATTTTATAGTTCTAGGGGTCCTCCACTTTTAGAACTATCAGGATCTTATGCAACACTGTTAATTCCTGTTTCCATGCTAGAACACTTCCTTTTTTTTATGATCACAATACAGCAAACTTTCTTTATCAAAGCTCGAAAAAACAATGCATCTCTTTAAACTGCATTTGGTCATTAATACACAAAATTTTGTTTTTGATTTTTCCTAATAATTTCCATAGAACTAGCAAATCCACTGTTATCCATTTTTTCTTTTTCATTCATTGCTCTGAGTCGTTCACGGATTCCTTTTAGGACAATTGGGATTAACTTTCCTGCTCTTGTCTAAGTAGAATCGAGTACAACGACGATCAGTAAATTCTGAGAAGGAAACGGCAATTAAAACTAAAATGACATTGATTTTAATGTTCTTGTTTAATTCAGATTTCCTACTCATTTCTAATTTTGTGTTCATTTCTAGATATCTTGATAAAAATAAAATAAGTCAACTCGCAGAAAACGTTTTCTCAGGACTCACGGGTCTGCATTCGCTGTAAGTATATTGCCCTTAATACACTTTCAAAATATGACACGGCTTTGCGCCTCTCCACTCCACAAATAATTGTGCGACTTACTTACAAAGTGACTCACACGGCTAAGTTAAATAAAGTCTTTACAGTAATAAACCCTTTCAGGTCAAAAATTAAAGTGCATTTGAACCTTAGCCTTTTAAGATAAACACTAAATACTATTCTAGTCTGTCATTTTGGTTCTTTCTGTGGAACCTTTGATTTGATCTTAGCCAAGATCCATTTTCTAATAAAGAAGCACATAAAACAATCATAATAATTGCTGCTGACAAACATGGATTTTCGACTCAACGAAATGACAGTATCTCCAACGGAATGGTAATTATATCTACTAAGTAAATAAAAACAGGACATTTTAAAACTTTATATATTCCTATTTCCATGCTGAAATAGTTCGTTTTTGTCTTTATGATCACGGTACAGTGAGCTTTCTTCATCAAGGCTCAATAAAGCAATGCATGACTTTAAACTGCATTTGGTCAGTAGAATCCTATTTTTTCTTTAAGATTTTCCTATTTTTTTTTCATAAACTAGCAAATCCACAGTTATCCATTTTTTTCTTTGATTTGATCGGTCTGGGTAGTTCATGGACTCCTTTTGGGGTAATTGGGATTAATTTTACTGCTCTTGTCTAAATAGAATCGAGTACAACGTCGATGCGGGAATGATAAGAACAAAACGCCATGCAATTAAAACTAAAATAGTATTAATTGCATTGTTCTTCTTTAATTTGAATTTAGTGCTTATTTCTAATGTTATTTTCATTTCTAGATATCTCAGGGAGAATGAAATAACTCAACTCCAAAATGGCACTTTCTCAGGACTCACACGTCTATCTTATCTGTAAGTGGATTGCCTTAAATACACTTTTAACTGAATATGACACAAATAACTGTGTAACTTTGTTACGAAGTGACTCACACAGCTGAGTTAAATAGACCTTATTCCAAAATGGACGTCATTTAAATATTCTCTCGTTTTTATTCAAATTAGCCCTTGATGCCTCGTTCTTGAGCTGAAAATTCAAAAGATTAAGAGAGCTTTAGCAAAGACAACGGCTACGGCTACGAGAACGTCACAAATTTGCATATTTTGTGGGCAAAAACAATAGCTTTGCACGCCCTGCACGTGCGTTTTTCTCGTTTGTTCATTTCTTTGCCGTCGTCAGCAAAACAACAATGTGAAATAGCGAAATTCGAGGTTTTCTATAGGACGTCAGCACTTGAGGATAAATTTTCATTTTCTCCACTAAATTAAGACTGACCCAAGCGGAACGACCAAAAAAGATCCGCCATATTGATAACATTTTCTAAACAACTTTAAGAAGACCAGTATAACTGGTCGAAATGTCGGTTTTAAACTATTTTAACGTCGGAAATTCCCGGAAACAATTCAAATTTTAATTTTCATAGAGATGAGCGGTGAAAGTTTTAGAAATACGAGTACAAAAAATTATTTTATAGTTCTAGGGGTCCTCCTCTTTTAGAACTGTCAGGATGTTACGAAAAATTCCTGTTTGTATGCGAGAACAATTCCTTTTTTTACATGATCACAATACAGTGAACCTCCTTTATCAAAGCTCGATAAAACAATGCATGTCCTTAAACTGCATTTGGTCATTAAAGTCTTTAATTTTGTTTTTTATTTTTCCTATTGTTTTCCATAGAACTAGCAAATCCACTGTTATCCATTTTTTCTTTTTCATTCATTGCTCGGAGTCGTTCACGGATTCCTTTTAGGACAACTGGAATTAACTTTCCTGCTCTTGTCTACGTAGAACCGAGTACAACGACGATCAGTGAATTCTGAGAAGGAAACGGCAATTAAAACTATAATGACATTGATTTTAATGTTCTTGTTTATTTCAGATTCCCTACTCATTTCTAATTTTGTGTTCATTTCTAGATATCTTGATAAAAATAAAATAAGTCAACTCGCAGAAAACGTTTTCTCAGGACTCACAGGTCTGCATTCGCTGTAAGTATATTGCCCTAAATACACTTTCAAAATATGACACGGCTTTGCACCTCTCCACTCCACAAATAATTGTGCGACTTAGTTACAAAGTGACTCACGCGGCTAAGTCAAATAAATTCTTTACAGTAATGAACCCTTTCAGGTCAAAAATTAAAGTGCATTTGAACCTTAGCCTTTTAAGATAAACACTAAATGTTATTCTAGTCTGTCATTTTGGTTCTTTCTGTGGAACCTTTGATTTGATCTTAGCCAAGATCCCTTTTTCTAATGAAGAAGCACATAAAACAATCATAATAATTGCTGCTGACAAACATGGATTTTCGACTCAACGAAATGACAGTATCTCCAACGGAATGGTAATTATATCTACTAAGTAACCTATCGCTTTGATGATCCATACGATGTTTTTGAAATTCATATTTAATCAATACATGTTTCGGATGAAACATCATCCATTGTCAGTTGACAAATGAGAAATAAACTAAAGTTGAGCAATAAATAGTGTAACAAAGTGAGATATAACATGAATAATTAAGGATGAAGGCGAGAACAGAATAAAAACCCAACCACGAAACAAAACAGAAAAAACCAAACTGTTTAGGCTAAGAAAAGAAACTAATTAGTATGAAAGGGATAAATTAAGATGTTTGACTTGGGAATTTAAAGATGGCTGTTCCCAAAGGATATGCATGGCTTCTTTGATTTTCAATTGGAAACGTGTGGAAGCAGAGTCGAGGATTTTAAAACAGTCTTCTGAACACCGGAGCGACAATTTTCAGAACCTCTCAAGTGCTTAAATATGTGGGAGTGTTTGTCGGAGGCGAGATGTTCACGGCTGCGAGTGGCGAAATGTCTATTGGTTTCACCAATATAACAGGCATTACAGCCTGCACATGAAAACTTGTAAATGACTCGCGATCGTAAACCCGCAGGGATAGGATCCTTCGCCCCAAACCAACTCCTAATTTTAAACGGGGTGAACACCAAATTAATTTAAAGGTCTCTGCAAAATTTGTTGACTAATTTCTTAATTCTGCGTTTTGTTATGATGGAAAAGGGACCGATGTACGGTAATTTAAAATACAAACAATTGTCCTTCCGAGCAACACCCAACTAAGTAAATAAAAACAGGACATTATGAAAGTTTATGAATTCCTATTTCCATGCTGAGATAATTCGTTTTTGTCTTTATGATCGCGGTACAGTGAGCTTTCTTCATCAAGACTCAATAAAGCAATGCATGACTTAAGACTGCATTTGGTCAGTAAAATCCTATTTTTTCTTTTATATTTTCCTATTGTTTTCCATAAAACTAGCAAATCCACAGTTATCCATTTTTTCTTTGATTTGATCGGTCTGAGTAGTTCACGGACTCCTTTTGGGACAATTGGGATTAATTTTACTGCTCTTGTCTAAATAGAATCGAGTACAACCACGATCCGGGAATGCTAAGAACAAAACGGCATGCAATTAAAACTAAAATGGTATTAATTGCATTGTTCTTCTTTAATTTGAATTTAGTGCTTATTTCTAATGTTATTTTCATTTCTAGATATCTCAGGGAGAATAAAATAACTCAACTCCAAAAAGGCGCTTTCTCAGGACTCACACGTCTAACTTGGTTGTAAGTGGATTGCCTTAAATACACTTTCAACTGAATATGACACAAATAACTGTGTAACTTTGTTACAAAGTGATTCACACAGCTGAGTTAAATAGACCTCATTCCAAAATGAACGTCATTTAAATATTCTTTCGTTTTTATTCAAATTAGCCCTTGATGCCTTGTTCTTGAGCTAAAAGTTGGAAAGATTAGAGAGCTTAGAAAAGACAACGGCTACGGCTATGAGAACGTCACAAATTTGCATATTTTGTAGGCAAAAACAATAGCTTTGCACGCCCTGCACGTGCGTTTTTCACGTTTGTTCATTTCTTTGCCGTCGTCAGCAAAACAACAATGTGAAATAGCGAAATTCGAGGTTTTCTATAGGACGTCAGCACTTGAGGATAAATTTTCATTTTCTCCACTAAATTAAGACTGACCCAAGCGGAACGACCAAAAACGATCCGCCATATTGATAACATTTTCTAAACAACCTTAAGAAGACCAGTAAAACTGGTCGAAATGTCGGTTTTAAACTATTTTAACCTCGGAAATTCCCCGAAACAATTCAAATCTTAATTTTTATAGAGATGAGAAGTGAAAGTTTCAGAAATACGAGTACAAAAAATTATTTTATAGTTCTAGGGGTCTTCCACTTTTAGAACTATCAGGATCTTATGCAACTCTGTTAATTCCTGTTTCCATGCTAGAACACTTCCTTTTTTTATGATCACAATACAGCGAACTTTCTTTATCAAAGCTCGAAAAAACAATGCATGTCTTTAAACTGCATTTGGTCATTAATACACAAAATTTTGCTTTTGATTTTTCCTAATGTTTTCCATGGAACTAGCAAATCCACTGTTGTCCATTTTTTCTTTTTCATTCATTGCTCTGAGTCGTTCACGGATTCCTTTTAGGACAATTGCGATTAACTTTCCTGCTCTTGTCTAAGTAGAACCGAGTACAACGACGATCAGTGAATTCTGAGAAGGAAACGGCAATTAAAACTATAATGACATTGATTTTAATGTTCTTGTTTAATTCAGATTTCCTACTCGTTTCTAATTTTGTGTTCATTTCTAGATATCTTGATAAAAATAAAATAAGTCAACTCGCAGAAAACGTTTTCTCAGGACTCACGGGTCTGCATTCGCTGTAAGTATATTGCCCTAAATACACTTTCAAAATATGACACGGCTTTGCGCCTCTCCACTCCACAAATAATTGTGCGACTTAGTTACAAAGTGACTCACACGGCTAAGTTAAATAAAGTCTTTACAGTAATGAACCCTTTCAGGTCAAAAATTAAAGTGCATTTGAACCTTAGCCTTTTAAGATAAACACTAAATGTTATTCTAGTCTGTCATTTTGGTTCTTTCTGTGGAACCTTTGATTTGATCTTAGCCAAGATCCCTTTTTCTAATGAAGAAGCACATAAAACAATCATAATAATTGCTGCTGACAAACATGGATTTTCGACTCAACGAAATGACAGTATCTCCAACGGAATGGTAATTATATCTACTAAGTAAATAAAAACAGGACATTATGAAACTTTATGTATTCCTATTTCCATGCTGAAATAGTTCGTTTTTGTCTTTATGATCACGGTACAGTGAGCTTTCTTCATCAAGGCTCAATAAAGCAATGCATGACTTTAAACAGCATTTGGTCAGTAAAATGCTATTTTTTCTTTAAGATTCTCCTATTTTTTTTCATAAACTAGCAAATCCACAGTTATCCATTTTTTCTTTTATTTGATCGGTCTGGGTAGTTCATGGACTCCTTTTGGGGTAATTGGGATTAATTTTACTGCTCTTGTCTAAATAGAATCGAGTACAACGTCGATCCGGGAATGCTAAGAACAAAACGCCATGCAATTAAAACTAAAATGGTATTAATTGCATTGTTCTTCTTTAATTTGAATGTAGTGCTTATTTCTAATGTTATTTTCATTTCTAGATATCTCAGGGAGAATGAAATAACTCAACTCCAAAATAGCACTTTCTCAGGACTCACACGGCTATCTTATCTGTAAGTGGATTGCCTTAAATACCCTTTAACTGAATATGACACAAATAACTGTGTAACTTTGTTACGAAGTGACTCACACAGCTGAGTTAAATAGACCTTATTCCAAAATGGACGTCATTTAAATATTCTCTCGTTTTTATTCAAATTAGCCCTTGATGCCTCGTTCTTGAGCTGAAAATTCAAAAGATTAAGAGAGCTTTAGCAAAGACAACGGCTACGGCTACGAGAACGTCACAAATTTGCATATTTTGTAGGCAAAAACAATAGCTTTGCACGCCCTGCACGTGCGTTTTTCTCGTTTGTTCATTTCTTTGCCGTCGTCAGCAAAACAACAACGTGAAATAGCGAAATTCGAGGTTTTATAGAGGTCGTCAGCACTTGAGGATAAATTTTCATTTTCTAGATACTATCATGCTAAAAGCCTGCAATGCACGCTAAATGTCCAAAACATAAACCTTTGAGGTAGCACTTATTAGTGACCAATTGCAAGTTTGAGCTTCCAGGAAAAAAACAACACCAAGAAATATGGCAGAAATGGAAATATAAGTGATGCTTAAAAACTTTGTTCAGTCACCTGAAACACACCAACAACTTGCACTTGGCTCATAGCGAAACGGCAACACATATGATCCCATTTTATTCACTGGTTGGTTGAGAAAACATGATAAGCAATGATTATTGAAGATTTGCCATATTTTTTTCTCACTGCTTTGAAATGTTCGGTTTTTCTGTCTTGTAATCCGGCGGTGTTTCGATTTCCCAAAGAAGAAACAAGTTTATCTACATAAGGGAAATTTTTTTATGTGATTATGGGAGTGTTTTTAAAAACTGTTTAGAGGGTGAAAAGACCATAAAACTTGTTACACATGACCTCACGTTTTTGTTAGGTGAAGTTTGTTGGGTTTTTTGCCGGATATCATTTTGAAATTTTAGCAACTCATCGATCAGAAATGCATTGAAAAATAAAAGTCTCTAATTATCCGAGATGTAAAGCAGCTCTGTTGAGTTGAAAAAGGAAATCTAGTCAAAATCCTTTAAAGGTTTCGGTGTAGAGATTTACCAGTATGGGTACCGATATAATAAGGCTGATTTTTTGGGTGTCAGTTTTTGTATCATGGCCGTTCCCATGACAACATCACATCTAATGACAGGCAGATATTCTCCCATTCTTGGCCAAAATGCCTTTAAGTAATATTTATACATTCCTTCGGTGATTTTTTTTGTTCTTTGCTGCATTATGGAAATGATATTGCCTGAAATTTTGAAGTGGTAAAAAGTCAAGGTTGTTCAGACGGTTTTGCTCATATTCTGTAATTTGTCATTTTTCTAAATATATTTGATTAGCTCTGACAGATTTTAACAAATGTAGGGTATTTGATAGGAGAAATATGTCGTTAGAACTGAACCAATTTAAAAAAAAAAATACCGAAGGGAACACGAGAAAATTAGCAGTTAATTTTACAGATTTAGTCATGCTGACGTCACAAAAATCAGAAAGGCACGCGCAATTCAGGCTTTACGCGCCATACTAGTGCCCAGCTTGAGCGCGGCTTTAAAACACTAGGGAACCTCCTTAATGAAAACGTTATTTATCATTAGCGTATTTCTCGTCGTTTTTTAGTTTGTTCACGTTTTAAATGTCAATAAAATCCATTAGTTCCCAGTCTGTTCAGGTGATGGTATATTTAAATTGAAATGTGTGTGTAACTGAATAATGATCACTTCTCATGATGTATATTGTAACATACGAAACGTTAAGTTGTTAAAAACTTATTCAGTTTAAGAAAATGTTTGTAAGCGCTGTTTGCGTTTTATTCTTATTCAAATTGAAGGCTTGTTCTTTCCCGTTAGAACTCGCGCGCGCAGTCATCTAGAGCATGAAATAGTTCTGGAAAAGTTTTCATATTTCTTTGTACGTTTTTCATTGTCTTCCATGTTTTTTTCTCGGAAGAAAAAAAAGAAAAAAAAGAAAAAGAAAAACAGGAGCTCCCGGAATCGTGACACAAACTTGATAAGCTAGTTAGTTGACTGTGGGAGCTCATCATTTAGGATCTTCCTAGACAAAGCACAGCCCGCAGAGCAGTGGGACGCTATGTCTTAAAGAACATATATAGGACACCTAATCATAGTCTTTGGAGTTCTAGAAGCACAATAGCCAGAACGTCCGCATGACATTAGAGATTGTAAATTCCGATCATGCCTGGAACTCTGATTTTTCAGTTGTCCTTTCATCCGTTGCCTAGTAACTTTCTCATCTTTTATGTGCGCATTGCATCATTTAATCACAAACCGTTACTTGCTATCGTTTGTGTATGTTTTCTCGGGAATTTTTTTATAAATACTGTCTAAGCATGTCTACTTCATTAAAAGAACTCTATGTGATGGATGGCGTGCCCATGACAAGCCACGCAATACTTGTAACCATCTGCTTGTACCAAGGAAAGTGGATATCGGTCTTGTTTTGTTTATCTGACATGTTTATCAAAAGGTGCTACTTTCTCAGTTTCCGTTTCGATTGTTTTGATGAATTTGATTTGCAAATGAAAATATATCTTAAAATGCATTTCCACGAAGGCGTATATTATAAAAATGCAGGAACTTTCTTACATGAAGTAAGTAAACATCACGACAAGACGTATGGTATTGTTTACGAAAAAAATACGTCACAGTTCTTTCTTCCTTTTTTCTTGTTTTGGATGTTTTTCATTGCTTTCGATGCTCTTTTTCTTAAATATTTGAATAGAAATGAACTAAAAAAATGGTTCTGTCCTTCACGGACTCCCAAATAGTCAAGCAGCATATGTCGCGAATTTAAGTTCCGTGGGAATTTCGTGATGAAAGCAAACGGCCTATCTAGATGTGTTAAGGGGAACCTAACAAACATGCCAGATCTTTTAGGCAATTTTGTAGCTTGCACCGCCGGCTTTTACAGGGGGTTGAAAGTGTGATGCTCAGGGTCCAACATGGAAACGTGGCTTGACTTTCAAAGGCTTTTGTAACCATCCTTAATGGTGGCGAATCTGGGACAAAAAATCTCATACTTTAAATTGGGGTCTGTCTGACAGTAATAGAACGGATCACGTGACCACGCTAATGTGAAAACGAGGCTGGATCACATAATGCCTTGTAATTATTGTTTGTGTGGACAGATTGTCCCAATATTAATTACTTATATTGTCTATTGGAGTGTAACTTAGACAACCCTGTAGCATAATAGGAATAAATCTGATTTCCTGTTCATTATAAAATGCAAAGTAGCATTTTTTTGTGAAATGCCTTGTGGCATATTTTGCACCGCTTACTTTTTACAGCTAAGTCAATTCAGCCAAATGCAATTTTTTACAACTCCCTGGTAAGGATAAAAGGGATTCTATTCATCCCTCGTCTTCCTCCTCCTCCTCCTCCTCTTCATCGATCATCAACATTATCAACATCAGATGACTCATGATTGCCGTCATCAGCATTATTATCAGAGCTTTAATCATCTTTAGCATTATTGCAGCTCGGTACATTTAAGTCTCGCTTCGTTGACATCTATTAGTGGAACATTGCTCCTTAATTAGATGGAAGATTTTATTGGTCCATCTACTGAGTATTCAGTTTAACGAACTGAGATACCCACAACAAAATTGAAACACTAGAGAAGTCAGAGAAAGAATAAACGGATAAAGGATCACAACTGCGGTGATCACATCTTTTGTATTTCCGCAGTTACCACCATTCATTCTAAACAGAAGTTAACACAGTATTCTACAGTAGACAAAGGTGATTAGCACTGTGCATTTTTATCCGACTCCTCTGTGCCCTGTGATATACCTCATTACAATTTGCGTACACTTACAAATATTACAAAATGCTGCAGCCCTTATTACAAAATGCGTAGGTTGGATTTATGGCAAGATGCTGCACACGTTATTACACAATGCACACATTATTACAAAATGCCGCAATCGTTATTACAAAGTGCGTAACTTGTTACAAAATGCCGCAGAACAACTTGTATTTATTGCTTCTACCTCTAATCAATCGTATACGCAAACGTGGTAGCAGTAGTAACCTTCATTTGCTCAAAAAAACTAAACGCTCAAAATGAGGGCTGCAGTCCCGAAAGTAAATGTATCCTAAAAATACTGTTCGTTGAAGGTAGTTTGGGTGTATTTGTAGGGAGCTAATGCAACGACAACGGCTACGGTAACGAAAACGTCATCTCAAAATAGATATTCACGTTGTTGTAATCACTTCGTGACTATTTCAACCTGTTTAATATGACAAGGGTGTGGTAATTCCTCAAACGTGACACTGGTCGAAGAGGCGCTTAATTTAGGGATGAAAATAATTACAGAGATAAAATAATGAATAAAAAAATGGGGGTCACATAGTTCGTTTTTGAGATATGAGCAGCTAAAGCCAAAATATGGGGTGCTTTTTCAGGGATTTCCTGTTGCCACGGTAACTTTTTACGTCCCAAAAATGACCGAATCTTTTTCAGCGATAATTGGTGTTTGATATGGTACCATAACATGGCTGTTAAGTGATAAAGCGTTGTAGTGTCAATCCTTCTAATAAGAGCGTTTCTTTCATGTGTTGAAACTGGTTTGAGCCACCTTAAAACTATCTTGTGTGCCATAACTGACGTACAGTACTGGTTTCAAGTCTGAATACCATTGAACAAACAGCAATTTTCATTTGGGACCTTTGTCTGTAAGTACAGCCAGAGATCGTGCCATTAGTTTTGAATACCAGCTCTACTTTTATACAAGGGTTTGTCCTGCATTATGCAAAGCCGTGAAGAATTGAAGCGTTTCGGGGGGAGTTTAATGAGCAAGTGCGATGAGAAGAACAGTGTTTTGCCAAAAGCTGGAAGGAAGAACAAATTGAAGCCTTCATAACCATAAAGAAACAATGCCTTGGACTTTTTAGGTTTACGTAACCCTACACTGCAACGGATATAGACGGGATAGAATAGCCATCGACGACAGCCTCAGATTGAAAATCTCTCTCCTCAGGTTGCCGTTAATTTTCCATGTTTCTGATTTACAACCTTGATATCCCACTTTTTTCAGACTCCATTTTACCACTCTTGCTGCATGATGGTGCTAAATGAGACAGTGTTTTCATAGGAAAAGAAATAAAACTGGGGTACACTCCTGGAAGACACCAACAGAGTGAAGTCTGTTGCATGAAATTTAATACCATCTACTATTAAAATCTTTGCAGAACAAACAAAAGGAATTCCCTCAGCACTACCTATACTCTTTTAACTACTATTTCATCTATCTTGCCTCTCTCCAGACTTGTATTAATGATGAGCTATGTGGTATCAATGCTCCACTTTGTACGAAAAAAACTTTCTCTTAACATAGAAAAATCTAGTTTTCTAGTTTTCCATCCTCCCGAAAGAAAATTAGCATCTAATCTTCACTTGACATTAAATGGGAAGGAATTGAAACAAGAGTCGTGTATGAAATATCTTGGAGTTTTTATTGATTCAAATCTTAGTTGTAAATACCAAATTGCTCACATTGCAACTAACTTAAAGAGAAGTGTTGGTATAGTCAGTTTCCAACCCATGAGAGACAGTAACAGAAACAATGATACGTGGGGTAAAGGGTTGGAATTGAAGTTCTCCAATAGCAGGCCAATGGGAGTCACTAAATGCCATCTCTAAATGTATCACTATTGTAGCTTGGTAAAGGAGGAAGAGAGAGAGAGGGAGGGAGGGGGGGGGTCACACCCCCCTCCTCTTCGCTTCGAGGATGCAGGTCACAAACCCCAAGGAGAGGTCCATAATCCTCTTTGGCGAGGCAATCACAATACCCCAAAAGAAGCCCTTACCTCTTTTCAGAGCTGCAGGTCACAATAACCTGGAAAAGGTCGCTATTCCCCCTCGGGGCTGCAGGTCACAATATCCTGAAAGAGTTTCCTAGTCCTTAGGGAGTTTAGATTCATGGCTGCCATGGCAACTCATCCATTCTTTAAGTCTATGGGACCAAGAGTGCCTGTATGGGAGCACTTCATCCCAACCCAGAGTTTATATGTGCCTTTCAGTTGGACAATTCTAAACTTTAGATGAACTACTTACAACAAAGATTTAGTCCTTGGGATGAGACTAGGCTAATAAGCTCAAGCAGTGTCTTTAATTAGAATCGTGCAATGTTGCTTGGGATTTTTTTTCAAAGTGGTATTACTACGATAACTAACACCTCTGCAGAAGGTTTAATTTCTGGGTGGATATCTAACAATTAATTAAATCAAATCCCAGAGAAGGTTTTCTCAGAACTCACAAGTCTACGAGACCTGTAAGCATATTGAGCAAAATAAAATTAAAATGCAACGTTTAAAACAGGCCTTAGTTTAAATAATCTTGTTTTCATATCAAATTTTCCACTTTTTTGGGTTTTCTTTTAGATATTTCGTACTGTTTTCTTTAAAACTTGACAATCCACTGTCATCCATTTTTTTCTTGGACTCTGAGTTGTTCGCGGACTCCTTTTAGGACAATTGGGATTAATTGATCCGCTCGTGTCTAAGTAAGATCGAGTACAACCGTGATCAGCGAACACTGAGAGCGAAACTACTACGATAAGAGCTAAAATGGGATAGATTGCATTGCTCTTGTTTAATTCGAAATTTGTACCGTCGTTGAGCATACTATTAAGATAAATTAAGGTCCCCCGAAGGGTTTTAGGGATCATCATGGGATTTGGCCTTTTCGGGGAGCGGGATTCGAGATTGCATGCAGGGAGGGGACGCGGAATTTAGCTTAATTCCAAAGTTGAATCCGGGAAATCCTCACTTTAAAGCCCCGAAAAGCGGGATTTCTGACGGCGAAATTTTTAGATTAAACTAAGCTTTCCCCGTTGACAACGACGGAAACCACCGAAAATTTTAGCTAAGCAATCTCCACCACGCTGACAGGTACCTTTTGTGACCCCTATCGCTTGATCTTTGTCGTAAACTTTGGCCGTAATAAGATCCAGTCACACAGAGGCCTCTTGAGCTTTGTTACTTGTAACCACGTCACGATAGTTCTTCCACGTAACCAGTGCTCTTCTTTTCAATTACTTTATCAATCCCTTTATCAATTGAAAAAAAAAAAAACAAAAACGTTCGGTCAGCTCAGGAGTCCACTCTTGGTTTGCTCTATAAACATCCTGTTCATAAAAGTATCCCTGTACTGGATCACCATTTCGACCAACCAAGCAGTAAGTTAACTTCTATTCAACTTGGGTGTAGTATAGGGAAAACTTTGTATTTGTGTTTTAAAGTTGTTACTTGGATGAGCAAAGGGCTAAAGCTTACTCCGAGGCCTCCGCGGACGGAAAAATCGGAACGCAGGGGGGCAGGGCAGGGCGGGAAGATAAACATTTAGACAGGTGAAAACAGTTCATTATCCCTCCTGCATACTCATTAGCATTTAGTTATGGGAAAGTCACCCCAGACGAGCAGGCTCGCTGGGGAAAACATGAAGAGTGCTAATAGAGTAAGCAGAGGGCCAGGGGTGGGTGGGTGGGTCGATTCCAACCAAAGTTAGGCAAAACTGACAACTATGAATAATTAACTCATGCTTATATAATACGCACGAGGGCTAATGAATATTAATGAAGTATGAATAGTTCATTATCCCTCCTGCGTACTCATTAGCATTTAGTTATGGGAAAGTCACCCCAGACTGCGCCTCACTATCGCCGAGGAATTCGCTGGCTTATCCCCACAACCAAAATAAATCCCCAACCTCACCCATCCTAAACGAAAATCACCCTAATTTCCAACCCTCACTAATGTGCGAGCACGACTATAAAAGATGCCAACACATTTAAAATTATTTCTACAGAGCTAACTGGACAGGACACCCCCAAACGAATTAGTGAAAACCGAAATAGCACATTCAAGCTGAAGAAAACATTCCAGTAAATATTCACTAAAGTTATCTCTAACAAAAACAAGAAAACCAAACTGTAACAACGCTCAAGTTTGAGAAAATCAGACATAGTCAAGCTTTACACCTTGAAACATGCATTCAGCGTATACATTCACACCATATCAGAAAGAAAGTAAGCCTAATGTTTAGAAAGCAAAGGTAAAACCTTGCAGGTCATTATACTGCTTGTAAACTTTTGTTAAATCCACCTCCAACGAAGACATGGTATCCGCTGCTCCACCAAGGCCAAGAACCTGATTCAACTTAATGTAATGACGTGCTGTCGACGAGGACTTCCATCCCACGTGATCCATGATCGTATCAAGCTTCGCTCCGGAAATAGCCAACGAAATTGCACAACCACTCCTTAGACCATGTAAGGTAACGTTCCGATTAACAAAAGCTGGAATCCGGCGAACATACGTCGAGAGCCGTGCCTGAGCGGTAGCCGACTCAAAAGGTGCCGGCAAAATTTCACCAGATGGGTTGAGGGGTCTAAACAAATATCCTTGTCGGATAGAAATTTTTAACAGGTCGCATACAGCAATGTAAACTTCCACTGCGGTAACTGGGCAAATATTAGAATCTGGATGACGCTTGAGGGCAAAAACGTTCGAGGTTCCGTCTCGGAGGGACTTAGTTAATGTGTGGTTAAAGAGTAGAGCCTTCTTTTCCGGGAAATAAAGAATCCCCTTTGTTTTCACTCGACCAAGATCTCCAGCTCTGTCACCACTAAAAAATTGTACCTTAAAAAAGGCCTGATCCCTTGCCAAAACAAATAACTGCACCGAAGAGCGAACATGTGAGTTCAAGCGCTTGGTTATTTCTGACGATAAAAGCACCAAATCCTGCAAAAAAAAAGGTTCAGCCTGTTTCTGCACGACTCTTGCACCGAGCTGTTCCTCCCTGACGGCTGATAAATAGGACTTAACCAATGGTGAAGCTGCAGGGTTGGCAATCCCCGGAAAAAGACTATCTGTTGCTGATCTCCCATACTTATTAAACATAGCCCTCAGTTTTCCAATAATCGAGTCAACGGAGCCATATGCTAAACGCTTAGGGCAAACACAAGAAGAAACCCTGTTCTCGCCAAAGAACGGGCAAGCAACCATGTGTACCACTGTTTTGCCAAAATTATCTTTCCAGATCAAAAAGTCTACTACGTCGTCTGGTATAGCCGCACAAATGTCCCTCTTAGAGGTGGTTTCCAGGAACTGCAAAAACTCCATCTCTAAAGCACTTCTCTGTTTTTGATAAGGAGTAGCCTGCTGCTTAGCAACCAAAACTTTCTTCCGCTCCGTTATAGAACACAAATCGACAGGGGCCTTGAGGCTCTTCAAAGTTTTATATGATCTCGTCTGACGCTGGTAACCACATCTCTGGCAATAACGGAAATCAAAGTCGTTGGGCTTGGAACAAGCCGGACATGACACCGATGGCTGAGAAAGTCTGGGCACCAACGGCAAAGACTGAAAGAGAAAAAAAAAAAAGAGAAAATAGTTCCTCCTGTTAAGTTGTTACGACATGCTCTTTCCCATCCTAAATGCCCAGAGACTATATGGAGAGGATCCAGGTCTAAATCCATCCTTCGACGGAAGAAGAAGCGCATCCAGTGATCCCTTCTCGGCCACCAAAACATTGTTGCTGGACACCGCATTTAACAACGGCCACCACCCGGGTAATGGGGACATCAATGGTACCACCACCGTAACAACCGCATCTACCGATATGAGGAAACGCAAAAGAGGACCAATCAGTGCAAATGGCGGGAAAACGTAGGCGTTGACGCGGTCACCATCACACACAGAGAGGTCTTGGTTAAAAACATTAACACCCGATGATCCTGGCGTAGGGTAGGGCGTAAAGTGCTTTAACGGGTTTCCACTCCAGTCACGTTGAACGTTGGAATCCAACGACATCAAATCAAGATCATGGCCATTAATTCCACCAAAACTACGCTGGACGATTTCCCAAGACCTCGGAGAAAGCATGGCATCGGAGCGAGACAATCTTCTGGAAAACCAATCTGCCTCGTTCAAGTGAGAAGGAACAAAAGACATTTCTAGGGACATGTTCCTATCCACCAAGAACTGGAAAATCAATTGCGAATGTTCCTATCCACCAAGAACTGGAAAATCAATTGCGAGATCTGAGTTAACTTCCTAGAGCGTGGCCCACGGCCGGACCAAGCGTGGAGAACAACCATGCTGTCTACCTGAGCATCAATCCTGCAATCAGAAACGCTTCCAGGAAGTGACTGTAATCCCTTGAGGACGGCCCACATCTCCTTCACATTAATATGCTCATTTCGAACAGTTTCTTCCCAGTAGTCACCAACAGAAATTGTCCCGGAAGGAAGGTGAATTCCAACTCCCCAACGGAAGGACGAAGAATCTGACGTCAAGGAGATAGCTACGTGCCGTTCACTCCTCCACCGAATCGCCTTTTCCCAACTATCAAGGAACCTCCAAAACATAATTTCCTCTCTCAGATTCGGAGAGAAATTCACCTCACCACCTCCGGAAGCCTGCGAGATTGACGCCGCCATTTCTCTGATGTAAAATTTAGTCGCTGGGAAAGCCAAGGAGAATGAATTGCACTTCCCCATTAGCCTCTGCAAAGACTTCAAGTGGATAGTAGATTCACGCAAAAGTATCTGCTCGCGTAGCTGAGCAAACTTCATCTTCTTATCTTCAGGAAAGCAAAAGGCCTGGGCTACAGAATCCACTATCATGCCTAAATAACAAATCCTAGTTACAGGCCCAAGAACACATTTGGAGAGGCCCAAAAAATAACCGAGGTTTACAAGAACCGAACAGACTATATACAAAGCCGCCACCGCAGATTGATAGCTGTATTCCGACGTCCTCTCCGACAATGGGCGTGACCAAAACCCCTTCACAGCTAACAGTTCCCCATTCAAACGGTCATCAATATACAGAGAACATGCGACCCCCAAACCCCTGAAAAAATTTGTCGGACCCAAACCCACAGTCTGGTAAACAAACGGAGAATTTTTCCAACCAAAAGGAAGCGTAACTCCAACGAGCCACCACCCCAGCCACTCAATACCAAAAAACTGCTGAGAACTAGTAGAAAGCAAAATATGGTCATAACCAGACTTGTCATCAATCTTACTCATGTAGGAGTTGGGATACACGAAGCGAGGCACCCCAACCAGCGTTTCCAGTGAAAAGGGAGTGTCTGCCATCCACAAATATAAAAAACCGGGCATCAATGCATAACCTTGGCTTTTGCGGTTCAATCGTCATAGGAAGGACGAGATGGGGCGGCGGCACTTCAGCCACTTTACCCCAAACACGGATCGCCCCTGTTTCAATACGCTGTAAAATTGTTTCCGTAACAAACTTCGAAAACTGTTTGCAGGAGTAGTGATTCTTGAAAATCATAGTAGGGGGTTCCGCACTCTCATACTTTATGCCCATAAAAGCTCCCTTAAAGGGCTTCATGAACTTCTTGACATCCACCCCATGCTCCAACCATTCCAAGACATCCTTCGCAGGTTCGTACCCGGCCAAAATTTTTTCCCAGAGTTCAATTCGAGTACGAAGTTGACCCGAACGAAAGGAGTCCGGATCACGAGACAACAGATCCCGTAAAATGGGAGTTTCCCCCGCAACAATGCCTTGAACATGGGTTAAACAAGCGTCTTCTGAAGTCATTTTCTCCGAACTCGGATTACCCTCCCAAGACAACCATCGGATTTTGCCATGCTTGCTTCTTTCCTCCGCCTCTAACGGCATAAAGGTCATCGTATCTCCCTTGAGACGTTTTGACTTAGGCTAGAACCAAAACACCAAAAAAAAAAAAAAAGAGAATCAAAAGGACGTACTTAAATGGAGACTGCAAATCCGAGTTCGGAGGAAATGACCACCGTAGCCCGAGTAATCGGGCTCAAGGGCATGCCTAAAGGCAAAACGCTTGTGGGGTCATTCTCCCAACCTCGAGACCACAGACTCAAGGAAAAAAATAAAACATCACATATTTAATAGTGTCTTTACACTTTATTATTGTCAATACAAATATCAAGACAATCCCGATTTCCATTCCAGAACAGGAAAACTTCCAATGATTTCACAATCTTAACGTTTATCTGGGCAAGAGCGCGAAATATGACCCGCCTTTCCACACACCCAGCACTTTCTCGCCGACGGAGGCCTGGGGCTGTAATTGGAGCCACGCCTTTGGTATGGAGCTGGAGGCCTACGCGTCCGTCCAGTGAACGAAGGTTGACTTACTGCCGCGTGCGGCTTAGTTGCCTTGGAAATAACCTTTGCCACCTCGGCCTCATCCTTAGAAGCCACCAACTTTATTAACACCTGTTGAAGGCACGGGTTGCCTAATAAAGGACGGCACTGCCTCAGCACTACTTCAAATCGTAAAGCTCTTTCATCCTTTCTTTCCTTGGTGACATTAACCACTTCATCCAGGGCGGCGATCGCCGCATATGGATCAAAAAGAGCAGCTGGGCGCGAGATCACCATTTGGAGAGTAGAGAGCGCGCACTCGATTGCCGATGAATCGATTTTCTTCTTCCACTCATCCAACTCCTTCTTGAGTGAACTGACCGTTGTGTTCGGAACCTAACAAAAGGAGAAAACGCCATATAACTCCTTGATATCCTTAAGCCAGTCCCTACTTTACACTGAGACTGTATCCTTCGAAATCACATATCCTCTTCCTTTAAATTTATTATTTCATACCCTGATGCAATTCCAAATTCCCAACATAAAATTACAACGAACCTTCGCATCAGTTCTCACAACCCGTAAAATAAAGCACACGGCCACCAAGTGACCTAGCGAAATAACCTCCTCTCCTCCACGAGGTCTGGTTGAAATGGATCTAACGCCTTCTATTTCCGCGAACAGACCAGACGCCCTGTTCATCGGTCCTCGACCGTTTTCTTTTGTTTTTTTTTTTTTTTTATTACTTTCTATCGCGCCACCACGTGGCTCAGAGCATACCCACTGCTCAAATGGTCCTCGACCATTTTCTTCCCTTTTTTTTTTTTTTTTTTTTTTTTCCCATGCCACCTCGTGGCTCAAAGCAGACACACTGCTCAATCGGTCCTCGACCATTTTCCTTCCTTTTTTTTTTTTTTCACGCCACCTCGTGGCTCAGAGCAAACACGCTGCCCAATCGGTTCTCGACCGTTTTTTCCTTTATTACGCCACCTCGTGGCTCAGAGCAGACATGCTGCACAATCGCTCCTAACCATTTTTTTTTAATAATTCTCCATTATTATTCCCTTTGACGCCACCTCGTGGCTCAGAACAGAAACAAACCCTGGCCGAGACCACACGCCCCGCGCCTTTCCCAAGGGACAAGTAAGAAAAAGGGGTGTCAATGGCATAGCTAATTTTTCCCGTCCCGAACAAAAAATAAGAAACAGCTCCCAAATATTGCAAACCCTAATTCATAAGAATAAACGAGAGCAACAGCAGAAAAAACACAATATAAAACAACAACCTATCCCCCAACATTTGAGGAACCGAACCGCGGCGAGTCCAAAGGAATAAGTTAACAATCACGTGCTCGAAGCACTAAAATTAAGACCGGCTCCCGAGAAACCGGAAGGAAACATAAACAAGAAAATGCAACGTGATGCAACCAAAAAAAAAATACCGACGAACCCCAGCTATAAAATACGAAACTAAAAGGAAAACATTGCAGCGGACATATACCTCAAGGCTCACCGCCGAATTATCCGGCACATTCGTCCCCGCGGCGTTTCCCAGTGAAGAACTCTGGAGCACATTTTCGCCGCTCGCAGTTGTTCCCGATGTTGTCCCGGCACCAGCCTGAGATAAAGACGAAGACGGCGGAGTGGTTTGCTGAACAGAACCTTGAAGGGGTTGCAAAACTCGCTGAGCGCTCGACGGGACGTTCACGTCAGACGGACGCTCCGGTTCGGTCATCTTGACACGGTTCCAACCAAAGTTAGGCAAAACTGACAACTATGAATAATTAACTCATGCTTATATAATACGCACGAGGGCTAATGAATATTAATGAAGTATGAATAGTGCAAGACGTTAGTATGTTTGATTGACGTTTGAAAGACTATTTTCAAACTCGTTAATTATTCATGTAGCTCTCACCCAACCAGAGCAGCTTATTCTGGTCAGGTGGATGGGTTTAGAAACCAAATGAAAAACGAGTTGAAAACCAGGGCGTGTTTTAGTAAAACCGCTCCGCGATCGGTTGAAAATTTCGCCTTCGCATCGGCTCAAATTGCCTGAATCGCAAAGTCCGTCATGTAGGCGTCATGAAAGCTAGAAAGCCGAGATTTTCAAGAAAACTGGGGCTATTTCTCTTCAGTAAACACGCCAAATTTCAGCCCAATCGATGGAAAAGACGCTGCCCTACGAATCGTACAAGAATGATTCCTGAACTAAACATTTTCGGTGCATAGTAGGAAAAAGATTTTTAATCTGCATATTGATAAAGCAAGAAAAGCATATGACGATAAACAACTTTATTTAATCACACATTTTACAAAACAAACTTTAAACCTAAATTATTTACACTGCTGACGTTAAATGTAAAGGTACAGTTATTAAAATCTCTAAAACAAGAAGCGCCATTCTTTTTCATAATTTAAATTCTCGCTCAATGGTGGCGAGCTCGTGTTTTGGTTCGCTTTCAACCTTGCTGTACACTTCCGACCTAAAATGGCACCAAGGTTGGAAATTCCCAGTTCTAAGGCGTACTAATTTCCTGTCCACCTCTTCATTTAACAGACTAGGCGCACACGTTACCTCGGAATAGCGCTGGCCACACACTTTTCCTCTTCTTTGCTAGTTTTAAGAGGTCTAAATCTGCACTCTGCCATTTGCCTTGAGAAGCAACGTGTTCGCTCGGAACTGACAAACAGCTTCGTAACCACGTGACATTGATGAATATTCACAAGTTCACTTTCACCGCAGATTATTTGCACTGTTTGCTCTGAAATGAAGATTCCTTACACATATTCAAGGCAGGACTCAATAATTCGCTCTGAACTGCAAAATTGGTGCGACAGAATATATGCTCTTATGCCATTAGCCTGACCCCATTCACCCGGGAATCCTATTCAACAGAAAAAGAAAGGGGTTCAGAATTTGTCACCCCATTCAACAGGGAAGGAAAGGGTTCAGAATTTCCTGACCTTTTAAAACACTAAACTAAAGGGGTTAAGAATCTTTGATACCACTGTTTCCAAATTTCTGACCCATTTAACACTTACAGAAAACATTATTAAAAATATTCCCAGGATCTGGGAAATTTGGTTGAATTCAGCCGGCCTAATTGAAAAGGAAGGACAGTCTTCAGATAATCTGATTTCATAAACACAGAAGATACGAATTCCCTGTAATTTGCATCATACGACTTAATAGTATCCTATATACAAAAGAATCTTGCAAACACGCAAAAGAATACGAAATAATTTAATTTACAAATTCAAGAGGCATCAAAGAAACTGTTTGCTGCGTTATGTTTTTCACAAAAAACTCTGTTGTATTCTTTAGACAAACATATTCTCACAATCAAATAATTATTGTCTTTGATATGCTATCAAACAGTTTTTTCTTATTAATATTATACCCAACTACGGTAGCATGCTACCTAATTTTTGCAAGATAATGTCTTTTTTTTTCTTGACAAACCAGGCCTTTCTGTTATTGCTTTAAAAACTAGACTTCCTAAAATGAAAAAAAGCAAAACAAAACAAAACAAAACAAAACAAAAACATTCAAGTGTCTATGAAATAAAAATGATAACTAAGGCTTATTTGAAAGATGTTTTGAAGGAAACAAACATGGTGTTCTCATTTTTAAAACACGGACTATCGTTCTGGAGATATAGTTTTTGTGGTAAAAGTGATGACATCATCAGTGGTTCCAAAGGGAAAACAAATCACGAAATCTAGAATATCATCAGCAATATTAAAGCAGTTCTCTTCAAACTTGGCACCAATAATGTTTATCAGTCAATGCATCCATGGAAATGACACCCATTGGACAGTTGACATGGCAACCGTTTTGCTTCCAGATCAAGTTTGTGCGGAAGGGCTGTGAATCATAAAAGGGCATTGCTTGCGAAGCGATGGGAACAGTTCAACACACTAGCCGAATTTGCTTTGCGATGGATCGCAAACAAAAGGAAATCAAAGATCTGCCGTAGCACCTGTCATCAACACGTTAATTTCATTTTGAAATTTCCCATCGCGCAGCAACCAATCAGAAACGACATGAAACCACAAAGTAATTACCGTTACTGGTTGTGGTTTACTTTTCTCGCACTAGATTGGCTTTTTACTTGAAACACAATAACATTTTATGAATATTTCTAGTGTTCACAGTTTTCGGATTGTCATAGTGACAAATACATTTCTACATACAAGAAATTGTCTTAAACTTTTAGGGCTTTGAACTCTATTTCCAACCTTTCATTAAAAGGTTGCGTGATTTGTTGAGTGAGTAAATGTCCAATTACAGAGTGCGTAAGATTCTAGCCAATTGGACAGAGGTACAGCAATCCCTTAAAACTGCGAGATATCAAAACAAGCTTTTGGCAGCTGTTGCACAGACGGACTATATCTAAGTTTTGACCTAGGTTTCGAGTTACATGTCTGGCTGTGCACAGGCTACGTGCTAATAGCCAGTTTGATTTTTGAAAATAAATAGTGTTTCGTTTCCGGACTGATAATTTGTTAGGGTGTTTGGAAGTGACTACAGAAATTTGAGAAGGACATACATATACCAAGTAAAACCTAGTTTACGCTTACGGAGCGTCTAGTTTGTAACAAATGCAGGTGATACACAGATGTTAAGTTCAATTTGTACAATCTCAAGTGTAAACCTTGCTGCTGTTTCTCAGTGCTTGCCTTTATTCATTTTGTAAATTGGAAAACCATTAAAACCGCAATTAAAAGGAATGTAATTTATATTGTGTATATGACCATGTGGAATTAACTTTATTTAGGACCTATGTTGAAACATATTTTCTAATATTTTAAACAATATTTTCAACTGAAGATGACTTTGTTGTATGCAAAGCGTTCCAAATGCACGGTGCTAAGAACGAAGATGGGAAATTGAAGCGTGCAAACCAAGTCAACTGTCGCAAACAATCTCGTCTCTCGCAGTTAACTTAAGTAACGTTCCCGCAGGAAAATGCATTAGGCAAGAGCCGAATTTCGGCGAAAGTGGGATTATGCAGGAATAACCGAATTACGCGAGCACAAGTGATTTCAAGCCCATTTCACGTAATTGTGTGAGGTAAGAAGCCCTGAGCACCTAAGAATGAAACTTATGTGAAGTTGTGATTCTGACCCTCTTAAAGATTTTGTTCTCCTTATATCTTTTCTGAGAATGGTAACTACACACGAACGTGAATCTTCATAAGCAACTTAACATAACTGAGCGGTCTGGTTTGTTGTAACAATGATGTCAACTGGAACGTAGAACTGTCAGGGGACACACGCATGTTTGCTAACTTTAGCATTTGAAGAATCTGTCCTCTCTGGCAGAAACTAACAACATCAACATGACTAATCAGTTAATGCAGCAAGGTTGGTTAGTGCGCGGCCTTGGTGCAAAAGGTCCTGAGTTCGATTCCCGAATCTCGAATCATTGTTTCGACTTCTTTCCTTTCCATGTAGCTAAGTACCTTTAAATACCCGCAAAACGGAGCAACTAATGGAGAGGGGGAGTAAAATGAGCGCACCGTCGACCTCAGGTTTGTCAGTTGAATTACTGTTACGAGTTATCGACGTTAAATATGGTTACTCTACTTTATTTTAATGTCTCTACAGTGGATAAGCCTTTAAAATACAGGGGCACCCAACGAATCTGTTCCTCAGATTATTTGTTCCCCAGAGGAATCTTGCTGGCTGGCAAAAATACAGGTGTCTCGATGAGCTGGCTGGGAAATTTTGTTATTGATAGAGGTTTTGCCTGGGAATTACTGACTTTTCTAGCATTTCAATCCGAGCTGAACTCTGAAGACTGAGGACGACTAAAAAAAAAAACAAAAAAAAGAACCCCGTCCCTCTCCCAAACATACGACGGCTGGTCAGAGTGATCGCGCTTGCGGAAAAAACCTGTTTTGTCGCTTTTGTTCGGTCATTTTGGATCGAGGGATTTGAAAGCGCGCGGAATTCCTGCCTGGGAAATAAATTTGATCAGCTGGCTGGGAAACCAACCAATTTTATCTAGCTGGCTGGGAAATTTCTTGTGTGTCTTGCTGGGAAAAAGGAACAGATAATGTTTTCCCAGCAACACTGAAAAACACCTGAAAATGCTTTAATAACATTTATTTTCATTAACTGGGGTATAATAATACAAATTGGTCGTTGGGTGCCCCTGAAAATATACAAGACAACACGATCTGTGTTACTTGCACTACAGGAAAGTCCTACCGTAGCTCATAAAGATAAGTGAGAAACTCCAAAGCCTGCCCTACAGTTGAATGATTTTGATTGATTTTTCTTTGCGCACAAAAGTCGCCCCATTTTGGATATAAAATATATGCTTTTTCCGCTTCCTAGGGCTCCAGGACGCCAAGAAGAGCGTGAGGGCTTATTCTGAAATTCTTCTTGCCTCGTATGATTACCTGACATGTAGCATGCCATCATTACCATTTTCCTTCGAAGGGGGTGTACTTTGTTTGACTTGGGTAGTGACAAGAGATTTTTCTGCTGTGGAAAAGCAACTGGATGTTCTATCAGTAATCTTAACTACAGGGGCCACCATATCTGGGTTGGCCACATTGATGCCGATCGATATTTCTTCCGCTTTGCAATTGTAAAGTAGCTGTTTGCTGTCTTCAAAACTAGCACACCGTCCTGTATTTTCTCTTTGATTTGAGGTTCCACCTACCTTTACTTACCTTTGCAGAAAGTTCCTTATACATTACTTTTCATGCTTTCACGTTATTGACGAACTAATGCACGAGATCAAGTTGGCTGGATATCGGCCAATTTTTTTTTCGTGTCTATAGACTGAGAATGTGGCCAATATCCAGATTTGTTCGAGTTACTTAATAAGTCACTCATAGCTGTTTAAATTAAATCTCAACAGTAAGTGATTACTCTTTCAATTCTTCAATAAAATTGTATGTGGACCTTGGCCTTTAACTAGATGCCATTCCATTCCTTTTTTTTGTTTTGTTTTTTGGTACAACGTAACCTCTTATTTGACCTTGCGTGGCTTCCCCACTTTTGTGATGAAGAACCCCTTTTTTGATGATAATAATAACAACAATAATAAACAAGTTGATCGCTACTGACACAAATAGTCGTCACGTTTTAACTATTGGAAATGACAAGATATCAAAGGAATTCTTAATGAGGCGGTACGTTCGAGTAATGATTTTACTTATGTGGATATTTTTCCCCGGTCTTGATAAATAAGCTCTAAATAATAAAGCTCTGCTCTTTGCTTGTGATCTCACTAGTTTGCTACGACATAGAAATCCGGAAAAAAAGACGTCTACAAGAATGTTGTTTGTTATTTGGCCACCAATGTGGCTATTTATTATGTCATCAACGAAATCTATAAAAAGCACAGTGAATCACAGACATATTCAGCAGAGGTGGGGCCAGAAATTGTACCTACTGTGACCCAGGGTTTCTGATATTTCACGAGGAAAATTGAGGAAATGGCGCAGCACTGACAGCAAATTGCACGAAAAATTACGCGATTTTTCTTTCATCTTATTTTTCCTAGTCACATATAACTATATCTAATTTTATACGGTGTATTAAGCGCCTATTAAGTCCATCTTAATTTTAATGGCAAATTAAATTATGAAAATGAAGTTGCTCAAGTAGTAAGTGCGAAATCGGAAAATGCGAAGGGTGTTTTCTCAGACTCTCTGGCATTTAATTTACAAATTGACCATTTTATATCCTCTTTTCCAGGGTCCTTTCTCTTCCTCGCTCGAGAAAATCCCCTGGTTGCGCCTAGTCACGTGTCTTTGTATAAATATCAGTTGTATCTTGGGGCAGGAGAATCCATTTTTTTCCCTTACCAAATAGCTTTTACGTTATAAGCAGTCTTCAAGCAATTTTCTTTTTTGCAACCGACGCGAGCTGCTATCCACGGGAACAGAGGATTTACATTTATATATTTTTTGCGTTTGTTTTAGATAAATAGACATTCTCGCGCCAAGTGATGTTTAGTTACCACCTTCTACTGTGCTCAGTAGATGAGTTCAGTGGAGGCAAACATTTTATCATTGTTTCCCTCCCTTCAATTATTTTCTGGAATCTGTAGAATCTAGCAGACACGTGGCCAGCCGCAGCCATGGTTCTTTCTTGAGTAAGGAAGAGAGAGGAGCCTGGAAACGAAGTTTACCATTTACAATTGTGTGCATAGTTACCTGACCTTTGTATAAAAGTGAGGCTGGAGTTGACCTTATTTTGATCAAAAAACTTCACTACTTTTCTATGGAAATTCCTACTAATTAGAGTGAGAACAACATCATTAACATAAGAAAAGGATGGAGGTTTGAATTATAACAAGGTCAACTCCAGCCTAGGTACCATTAATATTTTTAGGCCTGGTCATTAAGCTCAGAACTGTAAAAAAGCTATTCAAGATAAGGTCTAATTACTGGGTTGCCATGTATGGCAATCCAGATGTAAAGACGCATGGAATGGAACTTACTACTGAACAAACAGAAAGTAAAGCAGGCTCAGGCTAACGTACAGTAGATGTGACACCAGCATACTCCCGAGGGACTCAAACCAGACTCCCGTAGGATTGAGGCATTGTCGCCTTACCTGAGCCAGACGACGTCGCTGCCCTTAAGCGTTTCCAAGGAATGGTGAATCACCTTTTAAAGTTCATGCCGCGTCTGAGCGAAATGTTACAGCCGTTGCGAGGATTAGGAGATAAAGACGCAGAGTGACAGTGGCTGACGCAGTATAAAGTCGCGTTTACCACAGTGAAGAGGTACGTAACCGAATCTCCAGTACTCAAATACTACATCGTAAACGACGAATTTACCATTCAGTGTGGCGTATCCTGCAGACGGCCCAAACCGCTACAGAAACAGAAACAACAATCTTCCTCCACTGTAAAATACTTTATTCCGAATTAAATGACTTAAATAAGTGCCGGTACGCAAGCGTGTGCGATTCAACTGAAAAGAAACACAAATTACAATATTATAAGTGAAATGTACGCAACCTAATAGCAGTGAAAATGTACAAAATAAGCAGGACGAATATACTAACATAAGTATGGCGAATAAAAAAACAAAAGGCTCACAGACGATAAACGTTAACAGTTTGTAGGAACGACGCATACATAACTCTCACGGGGGAAAGAAACTATGTACACTGAGTTTACTTTTATATCTTGAAGCTATAAATAAATTAAGTACTTAAGTTTAAAGATAACAATGTTCTAAAAGTCATTTGTATTGGCGTTACACATCCGACACAGGTCTGTGAGCTGTCCTCATGCAGAAGAGCTAGCCCGTGTTTTACTCCTCAAGTACACTCACAGACGTTGAAAGTAGATACGTCCAGATCGAGATTGAACTGCTAGCCATTGTGTGGTCTTGTCATAAAATTGACCAATACAAATATGGCGGAGAGATCGTACACGTCGAATCTGACCATGAACCGCTACAAGTCGTGTTCAAGAAGCCAATATATCAGTCAACTATGCGACTACAAAGAATGCAATTACTCACGAGACATTCAGTACAAGAAAGGCCGACTTCTGTTCATCGCAGACGACTCGAACAGCGCCTACAGACTAACTAACAAACAGACTAACAACCGAGGACGCCAAACGCGACAGTATTGAAGTAAATGCCTTACGAGAAGTTCGGCATGAAGATGGAATTTCTGTATCGCCCATATGACTACAACAGTTCAAACGAGTCACAGAGTGTGACCCAGAGATGCAGCTACCCGTTAGTGCGATACACAAGGGGTGGCAATTATTTCGAAAACATTGGTGGATTACAGGTCGAACTCTTTGGAGGTACAGGAACTCAAACGAAGCACGTCGGCAAGCGTGATCCATACATTTAAAGTTCAGTTTGCCAGATATGGCATTCTGGAAGTTCTTCTTACAGAGGGACACAGTTCAGATCATCTGAATTTGCAACATTTGCCAAGACGTGTGGATTTAAGCACAAGACCTCAAGCCTGCACTATCCTCAGTGTAATGGAAAAGGGGAGATAGCTGTCAATGTTTGTCAACCATTGTTGGAAAAAGAACTAGCACACAAGCAAGATCATTTACTAGCGCTCTCAGACTGGAGAAACACCCCGTCATTATGTCTGGAAACCTCCCCGGTTCAACGACTAATGGGCAGAAGGACACGAACACTGTTGTCAACTCTCACCAAGTTATTGGAGCAAAACGTAGAGCACCAGACAAGAGATAAGTTGGCAATGCAAAATCTATCCAAGAGGAGCGCTACAACACGAAAAGTCGACCGCTAATGCCGTTAGAGGCAGATCAAGCGATTAGGATGAAACTCCCTGGTGACACGAAATGGTCTCTTGGAAGTTGCGTGAAGACTCTTCCGAACCACTCGTATGAAGTAAAAGTTGCCGGCCGCCGCTACCGTCGCAACAGGCGCCAGCTCAGAACAACGGCTGAGATACCGCCATCTCCCTCACTCAAAGAAGATTCCTCGCATCATCTTCCACAGACAACAAAGCCTCCCAGCAAAAGCCACGACGCATAATTGATCATTCATGTCGATCAGCCTACAGCCATGACTTCTCAGCCAGCCGTACAATTACGGAGGTCTTCCCCTACCCGGAAACCACCAGCGTGGCATAATGATTTTGTCATGAATACATGACTTTGAGAAAAGAGAGATGTAACGATACCGGATTGTGACATTGTGTGACATTCTTATAATAGCAGTGTAATCAACTCTTGCGATGATTTTATATGCATGGTTGTATCTCGTGATTATCAGAACACATTTTAAATTGCTCTTCTTGCTCTGCTCGACGTGGACGAGATCTGAATTTAAAAAGCATTATAAGACTAGCACTCGTCTCGCTCTCTAAAACGTTAAAAAAGTTATGCAGTTTGAGAAAATATTTGTCACCGCTGTTTGCGTTTTATTCTTATCGTTCTTATTTTTTCTTACTGTTTATTTTGGATGTTTTTTGTTGCCTTCCATGCTCTCTTTTTTAAAAGATATTTGAATAGAAATGAACTAAAAAAAGATGTTCTCCAACGCAGACTCTTAAAGCTAAAACAGTTGGAAGTTTGACGCCATGCAGTCAAGTTATGGATGTGTTCACTGCAGATAGAATTGCGTTAATCCATCTCTTACAAAAAAATTTAAGAGCCTTTTCGCCATAGATATCTCAAACGTCCTCTAATTCTGGGACTTTCACTTCGTCAAAAAAACATGAATTGATACCCAATGGTAATGTCGTCCATTTTTGTTTGATTGAATCGCTCTGGGATCTAATCCCTGATGATTGCGATGGCAGCTTAATTGGGACTAAGGACAAGTGGACTACCGTCTGGTGTTATTACGTACTAGCAGCCCTGGTGGGAACTCAAGCTAAAGTTCTTACTAATCCGGGTTTTATTACAAGTTTTCCCCGATCCACGGTATTTTACAATATCACCAGAATATTCGAAAATGTTTTATCCGATTCTCCTATGAATCAGAAATTGAGATCAGCGACGGTATTTTGCAATATCATCAGAATATTCGAAAATGTTTTATCCGATTCTCCTATGAATCAGAAATTGAGATCAGCGAAAGCGCTAGCTGGGAACGAAACTAACTCATTGCACCACTGTTCTCGCTCAATTAGAGTTGTGTAATGTTGCCATTTATGCCTTTAAAAGTAGTACTAAGATAAATCAGTACTACTTTAGCGTAGCTTTGAAAACTTTTCTTATGCATTGCTTTTCATGATTTTATTTCTAGATTGCTTAGTGACAATGAAATAAGTGAACTCCCAGAAAAGGTTCTCTCAGGGCTAACAAGTCTGCAAAAGCTGTAAGTATATTTGTACAAAAAATCTTTCAAAAAATTATATTGCTGGGCGCCTGATCACTCCACAAGGATTTGTACGAGTTAGCCGATAAGTGACTCACACGTTTAATTTTACCTTCCACTGTACACCTAGCAGCAGCGGCGATAACAAGGGGCAAATTTCTCAGTTCTGGTTTCCTTCGTCCCACGGTTCCAACTCCCTCCCACTCAATAGAGACCTTTAGATTCTAGGACGAGGACGAGGACGAGAACGAGTACGAAATTTGACTGCCCGTTTTTAGCAAAAAAAAAATATATAAAAAAAAATAATAATAATACTTAGAAGATTTATAACCGTACAATTTATCTTACTCTTCCTTAACAGTGTATTCTTGTTTCTGGTAACTTAACCTTTTTGCTGATCAAAAAATGCGAAAACGTCCACCGTGTTGTTGACTTGTTTTGACACGACGACATTCTTGCAAAATCTCGAACTAAAATGACCACAATAGAGAGATTAAGCATCACGTTTACGGCAAACGGAAAACGTCGGACTAAAATTTGCGTTTTGCCAAAAGTAGAAGAAACTCGTTTGATATGAGCTCATTTCTTGGCTGTTAGCAGCAGGTATCAAGTGGCTTTTTAAAACAAAGAAACGAGTTCGAATAACGTCATTTCCATGCTTTTATGACAAGCAGCAGCCCGCCTTTTCGCGTTTGCCGTTTCACGTAAACGCGATGCTTAATCGCTCTAATATCACGTTTTCCCGCTAAAATGACGCTGATTTGCGCGCACTCACTGTTGTTCTATGAGAAAATCTCGTATTCGGAGTCGTTCTCGTTCTAGAATCTAAAGCTCCCTAATGTCTCAACCATACCAAAAAGAGATAAATGTATTTTTTTCATCGGTATCGATAAAACAAGTGTGCTTTGGCATTTAAGTAAAACAGATTAATATAAAATTGGAGACAGTGCGAGTACAGGCGACAATTTTCTTAGTCTGAGTCCCCCGGCCTTAAGATTCGTTATGGAGCCCGATGAGGATAAGTAAGTAAGTAAGTAGTCCACTGCACCTGCTTCGTGGCCATAGAAAAAAAAAAGTTATTTACCCGCCAAGGTCGGTCTAGACAAGAAAAAGCTGTACCCTGGGTCTCGAGTACGGCCAGACGATGAAGGCCGAGCGCCGTACTCCAGTCCTTGAGCACAGTTCTTCCTAATATATATATATATATCCAAAGGGTTTGAATTGGGTACCTCATTGAGTTAGCCGATTTAGTCTATTGGGGACTAGGCCGATCTGGATAAATCTTATTCTTGGGTGATGGATTCTTGGTAAGGCCGTGATCGGCGAATACTTAAAATGACCCTTAATAAAAAGTAAATCGGAGTGAATATCACTGTTCTCGTTTAAGGGGCCATTTCCGAGTTGCACTTTGTCTCGGTTTCGGAGTGAATCTTAGTGCTCAACTATTGAAAGGGAAATGAGTTTGATTTGCATAAGAATACGCAACTCATTTCAATTTCAATGATAGTGCACCAGGACTCGCTTTGAAACTGAGGCATGCAGCAACTCGGAAATGGGTTATTGGAATTTCTGAATATACTTTTGAAAGTAGTGTTAAGATAAATTAGTGCAACGGTAACTTAGCTTTGAAGAAGATTACTTCTACTTTTATTTCTAGACATCTCCATGACAATAAAATAACTCAACTCCCAGAAACGATGTTCTCAGGACTCACACGTCTACAAGAGCTGTAAGTTTATTGCTCCACCTAACTGTCACAAAATTATTTAGACCTGCGCCCTGTAACTCGACAGCGATTTGTTTGAGTTACTTTATAAGTGACTCACATCTGTATAAATGAAATGTCAGCAGTAATTTATAACCCTGTGAAGAAGGAATTAGTAATTTGTAAGTTTGGGTAATGATTTTATATTTCTCAAGCAGCACGTCTCCGAATTTCAGACTTTGCAGATTATTAAGAATGCCTACTGTGTGAACTCTCAGGGAAAAAAAAAACTTTTTTTTTTCTATAAAGAGCATTTGGTTATGACAAAACCTTCATTTTTCTGTGGGTAACGTTTACCATATTTGAGTATTCTCGATTTGACATCATTATGATGAATCATCATCATCAGCATTATTATTATCATTATTATTTTTCCTTTTGCTGTCTTCAAAACTAGCACACCGTCCTGTATTTTCTCTTTGATTTGAGGTTCCACCTACCTTTACTTAGCATTGCAGAAGGTTCCTTATACATTACTTTTCATGCTTTCACGTTATTGACGAACTAAAGCACGAGATCAAGTTGGCTGGATATCGGCCAATTTTTTTTGGGTGTTTATATACTGAGAATGAGGCCAATATCCAGATTTGTTTGAGTTACTTAATAAGTCACTCATAGCTGTTTAAATTAAATCTCAACAGTAAGTGATTACTCTTTCAATTCCTCCATAAAATTGTATGTGGACCTTGGCCTTTAACTAGATGCCATTCCATTCCATTTTTTTGTTTTGTTTTTTGGTACAACGTAACCTCTTATTTGACCTTGCGTGGCTTCCCCATTTTTGTGATGAAGAAGCACATTTCATTGATAATAATAACAACAATAATAAACAAGTTGATCGCTACTGACACAAATAGTCGTCACTATAGCAAAGGAATTCTTAATGAGCCGGTACGTTCGAGTAATGATTTTACTTATGTGGATATTTCTCCCCGGTCTTGATAAATAATGAAAGCTCTGCACTTTGCTTGTGATCTCACTAGTTCGCTACGACATAGAAATCCGGAAAAAGAGACGTCTACAAGAATGTTGTTTGTTATTTGGCCACCAATGTGGCTATTTATTATGTCATCAACGAAATCTATAAAAAAGAACGGTGAATCACAGACATATTCAGCAGAGGTGGGGCCAGAAATTGTACCTACTGTGACCCAGGGTTTCTGATATTTCACGAGAAAAATTGAGGAAATGGTGCAGCACTGACAGCAAATTGGACGAAACATTACGCGACGCGATTTTTCTTTCATCTTATTTTTCCTAGTCACATATAATTATATCTAATTTTATACGGTGTATTGAGCGCCTAACAAGTCCATCTTAATTTTAATGCCAAATTAAATTATGAAAATGAAGTTGCACAAGTAGTAAGTGCGAAATCAGAAAATGCGAAGGGTGTTTTCTCAGACTTTTGCACTCCCTTGGCGCGCGTCACTGTGTTCCGTTTGATGAACTAATGAACCCTAGCGGCCTAATGAACCCCTAGCCCTAAGCAGTGAAATTCTACCTTGAGACAGAAGTATTCCCACAGCTAAATCTTTTGGCCAATCAGTTGTTCAATTGTTCAATTGTTCTGGACATGGAAATTAATACGCCGCCTCTCACAAAATTTAGCAGCGTAAGTACGTGTCGCCAAAAACAATAGCATTCTGCGCGATGAGCCGTATAACAATTTGTCTTGACCAAATTGACCACAGACAGAAATTGTCTATTTTGAAGAGTTTCTTTTCAGTGTTTTCATTGAGCATTTTCAGATTTTATGTCATTCGATAGGTACTATCCTTCTTCTGTCTTACAAAGATACAAATACATCCTTTTGGTGGATTGCCATCGCAATAACTCTTTTGGAGCTTCTCCAGCTCTCGCAAATTTGGTCAATAATGACTTGTGCAGCCTTATTTCTTGGTAGTGTGCTAATAGAGAAAGGTTGCTTAGGCACTTCTGTAAAGTCAATAGTGCAGCCCTGTACCATTTCAATTATATTCTTGTCTGCAGTCATCTTCTTCCAAGCAGAAACAAAGTGCTTTGTTCTACCAGCAATGAAGGCATTGTTAAGTTTGGTAGCACTTAACGTTTTAGGGTGAGATTGCAAGCGATAGCTTAGTCAATGGGTTTTTTTTCTGCATTGCTTCGTTTTGATCCCCTTCCCACGCTGTGAGAAAAGGGGGCACCGGTAGTTTCAGGATCCTGATGC
>NW_027179786.1:237500-252500 GCF_036669935.1 Montipora foliosa
TGGAGTGCAACTTAGACAACCCTGTAACATAACAGGAATAAATCTGATTTTCTGTTCATTATAAAATGCAAAGGAGCCTTTTTTTTGTGAAATATCCTTGTGGCATATTTTGCACCGCTTACTTATTACAGCTAAGTCAATTCAGCCAAATGCAATTTTTTTTTACAACTCCCTGATAAGGATAAAAGGTATTCTATTCATCCCCCTTGTCTTCTCCTCCTCCCCCTCTCTCATCATCATCAACATTATCAACATCAAATATGATTCATAATCACCGTCATCAGCTTTATTATCACAGCTTCAATCATCTTCAGCATCATTGCAGCTTGGTACATTTAAGTCCCACTTCGCGACATTGACATCTATTAGTGGAACATTGCTCCTCTTTAACGTTGGAAATAAGTGTCTTAGGCTGGTACAGCAGGCAGACTAATTTCTCAATGTGTTCAGCAGCGGTCTTTGCTGTGGGTTGAGCGATTTTACCCAGACCTGCAAGTGCGGTTACACCAGTCTCATCACCTTCTGGGAGTACTTTCCTACACAATAGCTTCCGAAAGAGAGAAATGATCCTTACGCTTATCTGGACAATTGAACCAATTGTCTCATATTGCCACCTGAAACGTTCAGGCGGCTCCACCGGGATTCCAGCCCATGACCTCGGCGATGCTGACGGAGAAAATCAGCGGTAGTTTTCCACATTGCACGTTAGGTATGCAGTTAGTCCAGGCTTGGATCTACGCAAGCAGTTTCACCAAGTACACTTTACGGAAAGCAGTTGTTGTACTAGACCATGACCGCCATGTTTTATGACTTCAGCTGCTATGCCATCCAGACCAGGCGCTTTACCAATGTTACCAGCTTTTACAGCTTTCCTTAGTTCCTCCATGGTGATTGGATCATTGAAATGCATAATTGTCGCTTGAGCAGTTAGCTGGTCAGTTGCATCATTGTCTACGTTGCCTTCTTGATTCAGCAGTTGGTGAAAATGCTCTTTCCATCTGTGTGATATTTCTTTCATGTCTGTAAATAGCTGAGTTCCATCTGCATTCTTAACCAGGACAACAGTGTTCGTTTTGTGGCCGTACACAGTTTTAAGGTAATTTGAAAATGACATAATATCCAGGATTCTGTCAAACTTGGCAAAATTGATATTCATGCACTGGATAGTTAAAATGTTTGAGTAAAGGGGTCTCAATTTCCTCGATTTTGCAAAAAAAAAAATGTAAGCAAATTGGGCTGCTACGTCATCACCTCACACTCAGTGTCCTGCTCCAAATGCAGTTTTCACGTCATTTATATGTAAACACTACAACTTCTACTATCCAACTTTTTTCTCCTTAAAATATGTATTCCTTGTACCTGTTACGAGAACATAACACATTAAAAAGAGGGAGTCACCGTGGTCGTTTAGGAGAAAATAGCCATTCCTTGACAGATTAAGCTCAGTGTTAGTGAAAATCCGCTATTTTATCAATGTGGGCGAGCTAATGCGCGCGCCAATGACGAAAGAAATTATATCTAAGGAATTCTTAATTAGGCGGCACGTTCGAGTAATGGTTTTATTTACGTCGATATTTCTCCCCGGTCTTGATAAATAATGAAAGCTGTGCACTTTGCAACTGATCTCACTAGTTTGCTAAGACATCGAAATCCGGCAAACCGGGCAACTACAAAAATGCTGGCGTTATCTGGCCACCAATGTTTTATTATCTCATAACAAGATCTATAAATACCGCAGTGAATTAAAGCCATGTTCAGCAAAGGTAAGGCCAGAAATAGTGGCTTCACCCGGGGCTTCTGATGTTTCATGAGAAAAATTGGGGAAAAAGCACAGAATTGATAGCAAATTGCGCGGCAAATTACGCGATTTTTCTTTGATTTGATTTTTTAGTCACATATAATTTTATACGGTGTATTGAGCGCCTAATGAGCCCGTTTTTTTTAATGCCAAATTAAATTATTAACATGCAGTTGCTCAAGTAGTAAGTATTAAATCGGAAAATGAAGAGAGTATTTTCTCAGACCCTCTGGCATTTAATCTACAAATATACCATTTTACATCCTCGTTTTCAGGGTCCTCTCCCCGACTTAATTTTGTCAACAGTAAAACTTAGTTCTATCTTAGGGAGGGAGAATCAAATGGTCTTTCTTTACCAAATGACGCGCACGTTCTAAGTAGACTTCCAGTAATTTCCAACGCGAGCATATATGCACAAAGGACTTAGATATCTTTTCTTGAGTTTGATTTAGATAAATAGACGTTCTTGCTCCAGGTGATGTTTAATTTCCACTTCCTACTGGGCTCAGTAGATGAGTTCCGTGGAGACAAAAATTTAATCATCGTTCCTCTCCCGTCAATTATCTTTCTGGAATCTGCAAAATCTATATTTCTAGCAACTAGGGTATTTTCTCCACTGAGGAAGAGAAAGGAGCCTGGAAACGAAGTTGACCATTTATAGTTGTGTGCATATTTACCTGACCTTTGTATGAAAGAGAGGCTGGAGTTGACCCTATTTTGATAAAAGACTTCACTTTATGTTATTTCCTACTAATTAAAATGAGAACAACATCATTAACATAAGAAAAGCAGGCAGGTTTGAATTATAAAAAGGTCAACTCCAGCCTAGGTGCCATTTTAAGGCCTGGTCATTTTTGTGAGGAAGAAGCACATAAATATAACAATATTAAGCAAGTTGTTCGCTACTGACACACGCAGTCGTTACATTTAGAGTATTGGAATTGACAAGATATCCGAAGAATTTGTAATTGGTAGGTTTGAGTGATGATTTAATTATTTTCTGAAACAGTACTTGTAGAGGGAAAGTCACTATTTGAACTGAGTTTATTGAGAAATTTGCAAACATATTCTCTCATAAAAACAGGGTGACACGCCAAGCGTACAAAAGTGTCAAAGAAGTAAAAAACAAAAAAAACATCAATTTCACCACTAGCTCCTTAGTAAGCAATCGTCGACATGTAGAACCAAATCACCGACCTCTACATTCCAGCGTGGCCTGTGCTTCTTTTGTCTCTTCTGCAAGGACGAGATGTATTCCTTTAACCACCTCTTCCAAAAGTGATTAGCCAAAATCTGTGCCTGTCTCTTTCTTTTTTGAGGATAATTATGTCTTGCATTACAAAGGATCCAGTTGGCAAGTTGTGGACAGCTCTCCGCAACAGTAGATAGTTCGGTGCCAATTGTTCTTGATCATCAGGGTCATCAGAGGCAGTACAAAGAGGGTGAGAATTAAGATTCGCTTCAACTTCAGCGAGGACAGTAACCAAGACTGCCTAATCCACTAAGCTGTTTCTAACTATCGCTCGCAAGGCTGTTCGAGTGCTTTGGATTAGCCTATTCCAGACCCCACTAGCTGGTGAGGCCTTGGATAGTTAGAAAACCCACTGACATCCTTCTTGGATCTGCTTCTTATTCCATCCATCTATGGCCTCTTTAATTTCTCTTGCTGCACGAGTAAAATTGGTGCCGTTATCTCGGTGGATAGTCTTGTGTGTGCCTCGTCTACTGATGAATCTCCTTTGAAAGTTAATGAAACAATCCGTTTCCAAGGATGAGGCCACTTCTAGGAGTACGACCTGAGAGTGTAGACAAGTAAGCAACACGCCCCATCTTTTGACGACTACTATTCGTCTCTTTGTGTTCAAAGGCCCAAAAAGGTCGACTCCAGTTTGCGTGAAAGTGGGTTCAAAGGCTGTTGTGCGGAATGTTGGTAAGTCCGCCATCATCTGTTTCGTCCTGGCTACTAAGAACCTCCCTTTTGGAGTCCAAACCTTCTCTCTCAGGTGAGCAAGAATGTGACTTTGACTTGCATGGCCTAGTTTCTGTTGCTATCACGGATGCAATCAGAAGCTGGGTAACTGGATGATTAGGTGGAACAATCATTGGGAACCTTGCATCAGGTGTGATGTGGAATTTCACCTGGGATAGCTCACAGTCGTGACTCGTATGAGTAATGTACAGTGTTCTGACTCACTCTATCAGGGACGCCTTGTAGCTTCCATTTCGCAGCGATGCGGGGGTTTATCATGGCACTGAGAGCAGCTGTGTCTAAGAAACCATAGGTACACAGGACCAAACCACTCTCAGAAACAACACGGACTAATACCTTAAGTAAAACAAATCCCCCAGCGCAATCAGTAACAGATGCGTTATGTACTCGTAGGCTGATACTTGGTGATTAACTCTGACGACTATTTTCTTTCTCTTGGTAAACTAGGCTCCTGGTTGGAGCAACCAAGTGTAGTAGGGGGTGGTTATTTAATGGGTGAGCACAGTCCTTCCCAGTGCAACCATCCCTTTTGAGGGCACTCCCTTTGTAAACGAGAAGGAGAGGGACAACGATAGGAAAGCGCATTAAACCTGGAGAATCGTCTCTTAGCGAAGAAGAAAGGACATTTATGTTTTTCAAGTGATCCTTTGCAAACCTCGCAGGTGTCTCTGATAGACAAGGGTTTCAATTTTGAAGGCTTCGGTTTGCTAAAATCAGTTGCGAGGGTGGTTACTTGCATACTATCTGTAAACAAGGAATGGAATGCAGAGTGTCAGCCTTAAATTTCACTGGGATACTGTTGTTTCTCTTCTATATACTGGAATGTTCTCAGTCAAGGATTCTGTACATATGAAGTAACTAAGGACTTTCGAGGTTGGTTCTCTATCACCAGTCTTGCCACCAAACATGATCGCTGATTTACGCCACCTGGCCTGCAAATGAACTGCTGGTAGGTGGTCATATATCTGCTTCAGTTTGGTGGTACAATATAATTCCCACCAGTTTAGCTCTATTATTGCATAGCAACAGTTCTCAATTTTGTCAGAAAGTGTGAGAAGTGCTTCACTATCATCTGCCTTTAGCTTTGATCCCTTTAAAATCGACGCTTTCAAAGCCTCCACAATCATAGCATTTTGACGAAACCTTCACTTTAAAACTCCTTTTGTAATATGACAGCCGTTTGGGAGTACTTGATAGTTTTCAATTGGTCTTCATGTTCTTCTAGCCGTGTATGTCAGTAAATAGTTCATTTTCTCACTGCCACTCGAAGATATTCTTAAAGCTATTATAAAAAAATATGTATAAATAAGTCAATTAAAAGCTGTTTTAAAAAAGTATGTTTTGATAGCTTGTTTAAAAGATGTGAGGGTATCTGATCTCCGCCGGAAGACTGTTCCACAGTTTCGGAGCAGCCGGTCACCAAGTGTGAGTAAAAAAATTAATTAATTAATTAATTTAAAAAAAAAGGTGTGGTTAGGCACCGTGCCTTGGCTGGCACCAAAAGACTTGCATTCCTGGACCTAAGATTATATCTTGACTGGGGAGCGACATCAACCAGATATTGTGGAGCGAGTCTATAGTCACATGATAAGCGGCCCTTTGTTTCCTTACCTCTCCTATTATTACATTTTCTCTGGAGGACTCGAAACTTTTTCCGCATACAAAACACTCTCGCGCTTCGGCTCTCAGAGCTGCCTCCTCGTCAGCCTCGCGTCTTCATTCGGCTGACTCGTTGGCAATTAAACCCATTGACACCTCAAAAGCCCTAAGAAACCCCCCCCCCCCCCTCACCCTCCCCCACTCTGGCCCAGAGGTTGATGTGTTAAGATAAAATATTACTACTCTAACGCAGCTTTGAATAAATTTTCTTGTAAATTGCTTTCATGCGTTCTTTTTTAGATGGCTTTACAAAAATGAAATAACTCAACTGCCAGAAAATGTTTTCTCAGGGCTCACAAATCTACAATGGCTGTAAGTATAGTGTAATATTCTACCCTGGGTATTGTTATTAATGATATAACGACATGGTAATAAGGTATGGAGAATCGCTCTGGCCTCCCCAAGACTACCTCCATTTTCATCTATCTGACATCATCAAATGTCTGTTTCCCTCAATTCCGTAACTTAAACATGATCTACTCTTCCCAATCCTTGTTTAATGTAATAAGTAATATAACCTAATATAACCTTTAACAAATTTAAGAAAAATACGAATAATAATTTTCTGAGAAACGTCTGCACGACGCATGGTTTGGAAACTGTTTCGGTAGCGGCAAATCTGAAGAATATTTTACTTGCTCATAGACGCCCGAAAACGGACGAGCAAATTGGAGAATGTGGACTCCATTTCGAATCCACCTGCCAATACGTTCCACTAGGGGATGGTTCTTAAGTACGTTATCCTAAGCCTTAACGTTCTGGTGTAAGCCACCAACGAAGGAGCGATTGGGATCTCTCAATTTCAAAGCTTTTAACTCAAGAGACACGCCCGACGAGAGGACATCCCTCCAATCAACAGCCTCCGTCACTCCCACCCTGATCTCCATTTGATTCCTTTAATCTGATTCTGGAACTCTACCCAGTTACTTGCTTGCTCCGGAAACCCCTCATTGGAGACCATTGTCCTCTGCTTACGACCCACCATCCAAATAAAAAAGGGGGGAGGGTTTAAATAGGGATTTCACGATTTCACTTATTCCAATCGATTGATAAGGCACATAAAAAACAAAGAAAACGAGTGGTACCGGGGGTTCGCGACCAGGAGGGAGCGCCTTCAGCACGCAACACGAGTCACTCACCCTGAAGAATAGCACAAATAATCCAAGGAACATTTCAAAAACCACAGAAGAACCCTCATGGGACTTTAAATCCAAAAAAAAACCTTACGAAAGGCAAAACCCGATAACCATTATTAATGCACATTAACGCAAAGAGAACTCACTCCACAAACCTAACCCGTATGATCGGTACAATTCCGCTGCATTATCAGAAGACTCCCGAATTCGCCACGCAGGCAAACCTGAGACGTTATTATAAGACAGGAACCCATGACCCGGAGCCTACAACTCTACTGTGTTCATGTAACGGCGTTTTCACAGACCAAGTTATTTTCAGAGCCCGATGGCCAATTACAAGAAATTAAGCTGACGCCATAGGGTCACCGAACCGGAATTGCCTTTGTTTTTTGACCTAATTAGCGGGAAGGGCTAGTCTAAAAATAAACCTACTTGTGAAAACGCCGTTACACAGACGCTGTATGGAAGTTGCACGCTCCAGATGGGCTCCTGTATAAGATAAATAACCGCCACACAGGCAAACCACATAGGCATAAATGATTAAAATAAAGCTCCGCCACCTCGGCGAGCCACACTGGGATATATCAATACAAAGCATTGAAACACGCAAATAAGCCTCCCAGGCATTAAAAAAGCGGAAGCAAATTCGCCACACAGGCAAGCCCCACAAGCAAACTACACCGGCATCAACAGAACAAAGAATTTCGCCACTTAGTCAGACCTCAAAGGCAAAACCAGTACAAACTTGTCCCATAGGCAAGACCCACAGGCAAATGAGTTAAAATTCCGCCACACAGGCCAGCCCCAAAAGCAAACCACACAGACAATATAAGCACACAAATTCGCCACGCCGGCGAGCCCCACAGGCACTAAGAAGAACTAAAACCTCACCCCACAGGCAAACCCAGCACAAATTAAATTGACAAACAAACCAAGGGCCTGAACAGTCCAACCAGCGTGACATTATGAACCAGGGAAAACTAACAACTCGTACGATACTGTACGTCATTTGCCAGTGCAGCTGGTTGAACTCCAGCCGCCGGTTGTACCTCAGCTGCTGGTTGAACTGCCGCCTCCGCTGAAGGGTTTATTTGTTCCGCTATAGCCTCTACTGCTACATTGCGAGGAACATGATCCGAAAAAATGCTTCCCTTTTGCATCCTCCAGTAGAGTGATGGGGTGGAGCACGTGTGACCTCTTTTATAGTCTCATTTGCATGTACCCCAGGGTATTAATTACAAATGCAAATCGAGTTTGCATAGTGCCCCAAATAATATCTTTCAAACAATTATATCGCTACGAGCCTGGTAACTCCACAAATATTAATCCCTTTCAGGTCTACAATTGAATTGCATTTGCAGCTTGGCCTTCTGAGCTATTATGCCATTCCACTACATCTTTATTTCTTGTTTTTTTTTGGTGCAACGCAACTTCTTATTTGACCTTGGGTGGGGTCCCCATATTTGTGAAATAGAATCATTACTGACACAAACAGGTGTTACTTTTCAAGTATTAGAAATGGCAAGATATCTAAGGAATTCGTAATTATCAGTTTTGAGTGATAGTCTTAAAGCTTTCAAACAGCTATTCAATTTGAGAACCTTCAGAACATCATAAAAAGTATATTGATTTTGAATAACATGAGAAAAAAACTCCACCATTTAGTTTATGATACGTTCAAGAAAAATTTCAAGATCAATGCTGTAGAATATATGTTTTGTCTATAAACTGTGTGAGAAACGTTTACCTTAGTTGGAGTATTCTTTACATCAGATTATTTTTGCTTGCTTTTGTTTTAGAGTTTCCCGCATTACCTTTAAGACTATCGTCTACTGTCTTTCATTTTTGCTTTTAAATTGAACAATATAGACTTACCCAGAAACTGAAGTTTGACTGAAGTTCTATCTGTCATCTATACAGCAGAGATAACACGAGAACACTACGCTTTCGCGCAACCAGTTATTTTTAAAACAGAGTGGCCACATGAGGCCCAAAAACAGTAAGCATTACATAAAGGGTTGGAATGAGTCGATAATAATCCCCTGAGTGGGCGTGTAATCTCTGCTCTGTCACGTTTAAGTTTTCCTGACAATTCCAGCAGTGAACTATCGCTGAGATTCCACGAAATTTTAAAGTCATGTGGGCACTCTAGCTAGCACCCGAGCTAAGTATGAGAAAAAAGAGAAACAAAGCCCACTTGATTTCATTTGCTTAAAGCTTAGGCAAAACTCATGAAAATGCCCCTGTAACAATGGTGAACAGTAACAAATGGGAAAGTATGAAAAACTGTCAGCATACATAACGTGGGTTGTAGTAGACGAAATAGCATGTTCAAAACTTTCGCACTCTTTGAATTATTAATGGCCTTGCTTTAGAACTTGAAAAATATGAACATCTACATGTACCTTTTATTCTTTAGCATCATCAAAGATACAAGATACCCTCTCAGCGGCAGTATTGTCCCTCCAAAATACCTCTCAGCAGGCACAATTCCCATGTTTCTCTTGCCATGTTGTTACATGGTATGCAATGGGAAGCCCCATTATTGCGTATGCAGGCAGCAGTGGTCGGTCGTGTTGTCAGAAAGCACTTTGAAATCTGTCTGTTTCCTTTCCCTGCACAGGGTGTGCAAACCCAAACAAACTGCTTTGACTTCAAGTTTATGTGGTATTCGCATTGTTTTTCAGACCATCTTCCCCCTCCCCCTTCCCCCCCCCCTCCTCCTCATCCCCTGAGGTACTGTTGCTTAAGCCTGGACTCAAACCCTGAGTGGAGACGTCACTGAGCAGAATGTGGTGAATTTTCCTTGTTACAATACTCCTCTTTGATATCCACCAGAAAAAAAACTGACGTTGTTCACTCCGAGACCTGCAAGGGTTTGTAGAATTCGCCATAGGTACTCTTAGTAGGGATTCCCATAGTGAACTCTTGGAAGGGAGGAAACCATCAAGGCAATGCGCTGTGCTACCTCCCTTATCATGGCTATTTCTATAAGACCCTGAGCTATGGATTCGCTCATGTCCAAGGAGTTCAAAACAAAGCCCACGGGGTGACAACCTGTGTTGGTATTGATACTTACTTCTCTTCATGGGTAAGGATGCCCAAATCTAGGGTATCTCTAACATTATTTTAACATTAACAGAAAGTGTAACCCACTAAATATGAGTCGTCAAGGTAACCACTTGTTACGTGCCCAATTTCTCTGAGTTTGGAGGAAACTGATTTCATCATTTTGAAAAAGAGGTGGGAAGCAGATGATAGTCCCTTAGTCAAGCGTATGAATTGGTAATTTTTTTCCCCAACAAAACTTTAGGTACTTTTGATGTTCTCCGTGGACTGGCTCGAATTAATTGAGTGCAAGTATGGATTGAATCCATGTTAAGCTTTTTAATTAACGTTTAACATCATGCGGTAATATCCATCTTTCTTTGGTCTTAGGAAGATATTAGAGATAAATTCCCCCTATTCGTATGTGCTTTCTTTGATAATTCCCTTATCAAGAAATTTCAAAATCAACATTTAATGATGTCTCCTCATTAGAAAATCTTACTGGCCCAGGGCTAACAAACTGCACAGGTTGGACTAAAAATTCCATTTTGTATCCTGTTACGGATAAGTCTTTGGAGGAGTCCTGTGTAAGCAATATCCTTTTCTTAATACTAAACTCTTGAATTCTGCTAGTTACTATAGCTGTAGTATCTGGGTTTATCATTTCCTCAGAGGAATGAGACAAAAAAACTATTTCTGCTTCTTCCCTGGACCTTTTCCCGATTGATAGCGGGATTTGCAGGAATACTAGTAGCTTTGATGGTATGGATAAAGTCTGACTACGTAGGCATTTTAGCTAGAGTTTTATTTTGTTGCCATATGCAGGTAATTTCCAGTGAAATCTGATTGGCTCACATTTATAGCATGACCCAAGATAAGATCACTCTTGACAGACAACTCCATAAGAAATTGTATCAGGCGTACCTTTTCACACCTTCTCTAAATAAAGAAATGTACGCCTGATCGCAGGTTAGGGTAGTACTTTCGTTACAAACTGCTCCCCATCCATTTTGGAAGCATGACAAGTTGACTATTAAGTTAACTCGATATCTGTTCCGATTCCCCGAAATATTTGTTTATATTTTGCACATTAAAAACTTGCAAATATCTTGTCTTCTTCTTTTGTTTACCATCTCCATTTTTGCCCAGTGCCAGCCAACCACAGGAACAAAAGACCCTTTGTTTCGAAAGCCAACGAGGCTCTAGTTGGCACATTAGTGCCAATAGGTGACGTCAACGATACTTTCGCTATAGTACTGAGAGTGGTATTACTCACCGATATCTAAGGGGTTCCCGCATTTTACAGCACAACCGGTCGTACAATTCTCTGTTATGTTTGCTTTCGCGCTTTCTCTGCCGTGCACACTGGGAGCTCACGGTTTAAGGCAATCTCTTTTCTCGTCGAAGGACGAAACGGCCACAAACAAGAGGGTCGTTATGTGGTATCCCGATCCATGGTCATCCCTTTTCGAATTTTTTTTTATTTTTTTCCAAACGCAAAGCCCCACCTACTTTTTGAGGTTTTTCGAATTGCGTGGAGGTGCATCCCCCTCCCCCTCCCCCCCGGAAAAGCCCATTTAGAGAAATAATTTAGAAAAACAATTTGTGCTGAATATGATTCCCAAAGTTTGCAGAGAGTCAATTAAAGCGCTGAACATTATATTTTTTGGTGAGATCCGTAAAAAAGATTGGCCCAATTTTTTAGGGAGTCGTGTGCGAGCATTTTCAAAGACAGCACAGGAGAGAAATCGGTTGCATGAGAAGTGTCTGCGTGTGACCTTTGCAAGACCAAGGTAATTAACGAGCAAACGTTTGAAATCGTTTGTACACTAGTGCATGGGTTTGCAACGGTTTTTGGTCTAGATATTAATTTTGAAAAAGATATACATAAGAACACGGCCAAAAAAGAATTATTTTCGTCGCGGCACATGTAAGTTAATTTGAAAGACCATCTTATCCCAGATAAGGTTTGTAAAAGATCGGAGCAACTTTTTGATGGGTTCAAACTATTTTCGAAGAGAAAAAAAAAAAAAAAAAAAAAAATACAATTTCTCAGAAATTAATCGAATCTCTTGCCCCAGAAAGAGAAAAAAAAAAAGATTTGCAAACCAAAAAAGGAGTATTTTATTCTTTTGATTGGTTGGTTTTATTTTTCTGGGAACGTTGATATTGCAGCACTCTTGTTAAAAGATGCCGTTTCTAAGGGCCTGTCTATATTGTCTCGGTTACCGAGACAGTACTCCTTCTCGAGACAAGTTTTTGACGGGCGTTCATATGAGAATAGGCCATTTCCGAATTCATGTCTACCTCCTCTTCAAAGCGAGTCTCAGTGCGAAGTTTTTCTTATGAAAATTAGTTTTCATTCATATGTAAAGTAGAACTAATTACCATCACAAAAACTTCGCACTTAGACTCGCTTTGAAGAGGAGGCAGACCTGAACTCGGAAATGGCCCATTACGTGACCGAGAAAAAGTTGACCCTACTTAATTGTGCACATATTTTAAGACGCACCCTCAAGAATACGTATCATCATTTGCCCTTGTTTCCTTTTAGTTCGTTTTTATAAAGTATAATTGCGTTTTCACATTCAGAAAATGGACTGAAGTAATATGTAGTTTAAATAAAAGGCTGTTTTGAATCGAGAGCTTCCATAATAATTAAAAATAATTTTGATCAATGCTGGAGGAAAGTGTATTTCATTTCTTTCGCTTCATTTGATTATGAAAAACCTTCATTTTTCTGTGAGAAACGTTTACCTTAGTTTCAGTACGCTAAATTTTAAATTATTATCATTATTTTGCCTTTTCTTTTAGATTACCCGCATTGTTGTCTTTAAAACTGGCAAGTCTACTGTCGTTCATTTTAGTTTTCACATTGATTTGACCACTCTCAATCGTTCAAGGACATTATTGAAGATAATCAGTGGGATTAATTGTACAGCTCTTGTCTTACTATAAAATTGAGTAAGCCTGTGATCGGGGAATTTAGTAAAAGCTAAATTGGGATGAATATCACCGTTCTCCTTTAATTAGAATTGCCGCTAGGTATACTTTAATTAACAAGTAGTACTTGAAGTAGCTATCGCTAAGTGCCAACGAGACAGTCAATATAATACATAATTTGCAGATTTGTATCAGAGTGCCCTTTTGGAAACCAATAGCAAAACCCTTGCACACTTTGTATCAAAAGTTTGTATTCGAAAAACAATGTAAAGGTTAAGGTGTTTTGCAATAATATTGAAAAAGTACTGCATGCTGTAATTTTTTAACGGCCGTGGGTGTAAAACATGTCATTTGAAACCAAACTCTCTTGCATGACACATGGATGTCGTTGAATTTTTATTTTGCAAGATAAAGCTATGACTTATATGTCAAACTGATCGTTTAATTGTGTACTTTAGAGACATTATTATTCCCTTTGAAAATTAAATTAAGGTGTTCACAACAAGACGGTCACAAAACAAACAAAAAAACTCAACGATGGCACGCGGAGCGAAATTGAGAAGAGCGGCCGATAAGAACACGTACGCTGGTTCAGTTCGAAAATAAATACTAAAGAGTACTCAAGACAAGCGTACCAAACACAATGGTCAGCGAAATGGAAGAAAACATGTTGTCACTCACCTCCAAATATCCTCGTGAACTATGTCGCGTCATGCCAGTTTGTCTGATGACAGCACATCAAAACAAGCGCTTTCATTGATTTTTGACGTCACATGATAAGCAACCCTTTGTTACGGTACCTTATCTAACATTACAAATCCTCTGGAGGACTCGAAACTTTTTTCCGCGAACACAACGCTCTGGCGCTTCGGCTCTATGAAGGCTTTGCCTCGTCAGCCTCGCGTCTTCACTTGGCTGTCCTGTTGGCAATTAAAGCCATTGACACCTCAAACGCCCTAACACGACCCCTTTGGCCCAGGGGTCAATGGGTTAACATAAACTCTTACTACTTAAACGCAGCTTTGAAGAAATTTTATTGTAAATTTCTTTCCGTACGTTCTTTTCTAGACGGCTTTATGAAAATGAAATAACTCAACTGCCAGAAAATGTTTTTTCAGGGCTCACAAATCTACGAGATCTGTAAATACAGTGTAATATTCTACTCTGGGTATTGTTATTAATAATATAGTAATAAGGTATGGAGAATCGCTCTGGCCTTCCCGAAGCCTACCTTCTCTCATCTTTCTGACATCAACAGATGTCTATACATGATCTACTCTTCCCAATCCTCGTTGAACGTAATAAGTAATATAACCTAATAACCTTTAACAAATTTAAGAATAATTATAACACGATTACTAAATAATTTTCTGAGAACCTTCTGCACGACGCATGGTTTGGAAACTGTTTTGGTGGCGGCAAATATGAACAATATTTTACTTGCTCATAGACGCCCGAAAACGGACGGGCAAATTCGAGAATGTGCGCTCCATTTCGAATTCACCTGCCAATAGGTTCCACTAGGGAATGATTCTCAAGTACATTATCATAAGCCTTAACGTTCTGGTGTAAGCCACCAACGAAGAAACGATCGGGATCTCTCAATTTCAAAGCTTTTAACTCAGGAGACACGCTCGACGAGAGGACATCCCTCCAATCAACAGCCTCCGTCACTCGCACCCTGGTCGGGAACCCAGTTTGTATCCACCCAAGTTGTACAGTATCTCGATTGGATTCCTTTAATCTGATTCTGGAACTCTACCCAGTTTCTTGCTTGCTCCGTAAATCCCTCATTGGAGACCATCGTCCTTCGCTTACGACCCACCATCCAAATAAAAAGGGGGAGGGTTTAAATAGGGATTTCACTTATTCCAATCGATTGATATGGCACATAAAAGACAAAAAAAGCTGGTGGTACCGGGGTTTCCGACCAGGAGGGAGCGACTTCAGCACGTCTGAGAGCAGGACGTCTGGTGGCTACCTAGATAACGTAAGCTCACCCTGATCAAGAGCACAAATAATCCAAGATCCATTTTAAAAACCACAGAAAAACCCTCATGGGACTTCAAATCCAAAAAAAACCTTAGCAAAGGTAAAACCCCATAGGTATTATTAATGCACATTAACGCAAAGAGAATTCACTCCACAAACCTTACCCGTATGATCAGTACAATTCCGCCGCATTATCAGAAGACGTCCGAATTCGCAACGCAGGCAAACCCAAGACGTTATTATTATAATAACCACCACACAGGCAAACCACAGAAGCATAAATGATTCAAATAAAGCTCCACCACCTCAGCAAGACACAAGAATATAACAATACAAAAATTTCAAACACTCAATCAAGCCACGCCGGCATCACCAGAACAAAGAATTTCGCCACTCAGGCAGACCATACAGGCAAAACAAGTACAAACTTGACA
>NW_027179786.1:257500-265000 GCF_036669935.1 Montipora foliosa
ACATGGAAATTCTATTTTAATGTTTCTTTTACAATATACTATGGTCTCCCTTCTGCAATCCCAAAAGAAATGGAAAGGAATTCAAACCTAAACAACCCTACTTGGACTGTTGATCGCAATAACGCTGTCTTCATTCTGTCCACCAGATACACTCCTCTGTTTTTGTGAGCACCAGCAGCGGCTGGAACCAAGCTAAGATACTCTGCCAAGGATTTACAAGAAGTAACATTCAAAAAGTTTATCTCATACCTTTTTTTAGTCACAACAGAAGTGAAAACAATGTTTAAATTACAAAGTGATCCCTAATATACTGACCACCCGGGGCTACCCTTCATCCATGATAACTCTTTATTTCAACTATCAAACAATGAGTAATATTTACAATTTTAAGCTATGTATCGAAATTATTTACAAGTTTTAAAAACTAACTTATATGCTCACAAAAAAAACACTATTAATGATATGTGAATGATTTAAAAGTGGGAAAACGACAATTAAGAATTAAGAAGTCTCCTGATGGTCTCGTAGAAAAACGCTACATGGGACAACGCAACACCGAGGAACAGACCCTACAATACGTTGTAACAAGTTGAGTTATTACGGCTGGTTTTGGTCTTTGTTCCAAAATTGGTGGCACAACGGAACAAGCGAAAACTTATTTACCCGCAAGCCACATACTTTACGCCTGGCATGGCAGGTCAAAGGCTTGGGGAATTGCTAAACTACTGTTCACTAACTGCCAAATATTGCATTTCTGCGCATGCCTCCTTGGGGATGAACTGAATTTCCAAAGCTTACTTTTTCGTATCTAAGCAAAAAGTTGAAATTCTTAAAGAGATCATGACTGCAAGTAAATCACTACATGATTATTACCGCACGTGGGTTTTTCTTATTTAAGTCTGTAGGCTGGCGTTTGTATACGTTTGTTATTCTGTATGTACCTCTTCTTAAATTCGTCTTGTGCATCTTAAGCATATTCTCTATGTATGAAGCGTAGTGTTTAAAAGGAATTAAATATTTTTAAAACACCACCCAGAAAAAAAAAGTTTGAACAAGCCTTATATACGGACAAGAAGATCTTTGGTAAGCAACCTGACGCATGGCTGGAGTACGCCGGAGTCATACCACATATGCGGAAACCGAAGAAGTGGTCTCCCTCAGGTGCTTTTGAACCCAGCGAAATGCTGTCTAAAGTATAAACCTTCATGGTAGCACTTATCAGTGACCAGGTTTGAGCTTCCAGGCAAAAACAGCACTGATAAATATGGCAGAAGTATAGGTGCTGCTTAAAAACTGTGTTCAGTCACCTTAAACACCAACAATTTGTATATTAGGCTCAGAGCGAAACAGCAACACATATGATCCCATTTTATTCTGTGGTTGGTTGAGAAAATATGACTTTTCAATTATTAATGAAGATTCATGACAATTTGTTGTTACTGCTTTGAAATGTTCTGTTTTCTTGAGCGTAATTTGCTGTTACTGCTGCTAAATGTTCTGTTTTTTTTTTCTGTAGCGTAATCAGGCGGCTTTTCCATTTCCCAATAAAGAAACAATTTATCTATGTAGGGGAAAAATTGAAATTTTCACCTAATTTTGAGAGTGCTTTGAAAAACTATTTCGAAGTTGGAAAGACCATAAAGATTATTTACACTTGACGTCACATGTTTCTTAGGTGAAGTTTGTTAGAGATTGTAAATTTAAATCAGGATTGAGTTTGTTGTTTCTCTATTCTGCTCCGAGAGGCTTTTCCCTGGGTACTCCGGTTTCCCCTCTCCTCAAAAACCACATTTGCAGGCGTAGCTCAATTGACTAGCGCGCGGCTTTCGGAGCAAGGGGTCCCCAGTTCGATCCTCGATGACCTCAACTTCTGTTTCCACTTTCCTCTGATCCGTGTAGCTATGTCTTTAAATATCCGTTAATCGGAGCACTGACAGAGGGTGGGGGGTGAAAGGCAGACCGTCGGCTTCCATTGATACCAGTTTCATAACTGAAGGAACTACCGACGTTAAGTAAATTGACCTGACTTAAACGGTATGGAGTTAAATGTTAAGAAAATGCAAAATTGTGCAGTAGTGTAGCAGCTCTCGTAACCTGCTATTGTTTAGTATTGTAAGCAGCTTCTATTGTTTTTAAGTTTAAGTCATTGTTGCAATTATTTAGCCTTTTGTTTTTGGCTAGGGTAGCGAACCAATCACGTTATACGTTACGACAGCTGCTACATGACTCAAATTATGAAAGTGACTCGGAAGAAACAACGATTCACCTCAACTTTCTTCTTGAACAACACAGAGTTGGATGAAGTCGACGAATTCAGGGATCTAGGTGTTATCACTGAGAATCACTTAAGGTGGAACTCCCATGTGAACTGTGTTGTTGTCAAGGCAAACAGGATGCTGGGATTGTTTAGAAGAACTTGTAAAGGACTAAATGATTTGAAGACCCTAAGGACCCTCTACTGTTCTTTAGTAAGGACTAACCTTGAATACTGCTCTGTGGACGGTGGGGAGGGATTTTCTGTGACGCACGATTACTCTTTGAAGCGAACCCATGAGCACTGGGAACTAGGGACTTGGTTTAGGAGAAAATGTATCATCGCCGGTCGTCTAATTTTTAGCTTTTAATCGGGATCAATCGTAGAAAACTCAGCCCATCCAGAACCAAGGATGAAACTATTGCTCGCCCCAACGGTTGTCCCGCAGTCGACCAATAACAAAAACCTGCACACAGCTTTCCTTTTCAGTATTAGGTTTTTTTCTAGCGACGTGACTGGAGCATAATTGGGGGAACCTAAATTCCCATACAAAGAATATTCTCCAATATTAAACATTCTAAAAAATAAGAGATAAAATTTAAATGCGGCGCAAATACTAAAATTGACACAAATGATGTAAAATATATGACTTAAATCGGCTTAATGAAGGTGCATGCATAATGTTCGATGGAATGCTATATCAGTCTGATATGTAGCGATTAAAAAATGAAAATGTAAAGTAATTTGTACGTGTCTTCTTAGGTCTTATCTTAAAATTATGGTTCCTACGTGTTTTCGCTAACACATTAAAATAAAATAGAAAAACATATGAGGATCTATGTCACAGTGTCTAAAAATAATCTTGTACATCTGCACTAAGCAGATAAACTTCCTACGTAACTCAAGCGAAGGGCATTTCAGGACCCCAAGTCTCTCCTGATGTTCTTTCTCTGATCCGCAAAGGACTCGAGCGGCTTGCCTCTGTATCGACTCTATACTTTCGATATGCTCCACTAAATACGGATTCCAGAACTGACAACCATATTGCAAAATTGTGTTACACACTCATCAAAACCTTATGATAAACAGAAAATGAGGGTAGGTTAGGTTTTGAGCTAAGGCCATGGTTTGCTCGAATTTTCTGTGCATTCCCTCTTAAATTTAAAGTGAAGAAATTTCTTATGGGCAAATCATGATTTCACTGTACTGTATTATTCTTTTTTCAATTATATTTTTGTTTTATTTGTTTATATATATTTTAATATTATTGTTATTATTGTATTATAAATACCTCCATTTTATTATATGTATTTGGTGGTTTGCTTTCACATGGGGTCTGGGATTCTTTTGCAGGCTCTCCTTATGGCCTTTTTCTATTTCTCTTTATTACACCTGTATATACGTTTTTCTTCCATTAAATTGCAATAAATAAAAACAAGCCGTATAAGTGTTGTTTACGATAAATTTACGTCACATTTCTTTCTTTCTTTTTGCTTGTTTTGCATGTTTTTTATTGCCTTCCGTGCTCCTTTTTTGAATACTTGAATAGAAATGAGCTAAAAAAATGGTTTTGTACAAGCTTTCCCCGATCCACGGTATATATTGCAATATCATGAGGATATTCGAAACTGTTTTGTCCGATTCCATGCTGAATCAGAAATTGAGATCAGCGAAAGCTGGGAACGAAACCAAAATATATAAAAGCTACATCAGCACTCATTGCACTGTTCTCGCTCAATTACAGTTGTGTAATGTTGCCAAGTATGCCTTTAAAAGTAGTATTAAGATAAATTAGTACTATTTTAACAAACGTACTTAGTAAAACTTTTCTTATGAATTGCTTTCCATGGATTTATTCCTAGATCGCTTTCTAACAATGAAATAAGTGAACTCCCAGAAAAGGTGTTCTCAGGGCTCACAAGTCTGCAACGGCTGTAAGTATAGTGCCCCAACTAATCGTTCAAAAATATATCCGTATGTCCCTGGTCACTCCAGTTATACTAAGTGACTCACACACCAGTTTGGATGGGATCTGGGAGGTAGTTGGTGCTATGTTAACTTAGCTTTGAAGAAGGTTTGAATTCTTTTACTTTTATTTTTACATCTCTCTTTTACAATAACGTAACTCGACTCCAAGAAACGATGTTCTCTGGACTCACAAGTCTACAACTGCTATAAGTTTATTGCTCCTCATAAACTGTCACAAAATTATATAGCTACGAGCTTAGTCACTCCACAGAGATTTGCTTGAGTTACTTTTATGTGACTCACATCTGTTTTAATGAAATCTCAGCAGTAATTGATAACCCTTTGAAGAAGGAATTGGAAATTTGTAGGTTTGAGTAATGATTTTATATTTCCCAAAAAGCTCAAAACCTCCAAAACCTCTCAGATTATCAAGAATGTCTACTGATAAAGAAATTAAAAACGCGCCGAGTGCATTGCTGAGTTATATAAGCACGCGGGAATTTGTAAGAACACGAGAGAGGTGGAGTTATAAAGAACTCGGCTTCACCAATCACAGTGCATGATTAACCTTGGTTATTTTATAATTCTGAATAATACGCGGAAACAACATAATCAATTACGGACCTTACGCACGTATTGTAGAAAATAATTAGATCTGTTGGCGGTAATTTCGCGAGTTTGAGCTGTACTAGGAAATATAATCGTTTACTAGCTTTTCTAACTCCTTCTTCAATGTTAGGTTGGCACTTAAAGCAAGTCCCAATGACTTGACGGTACTTACAACTTCTATTTATTTTCTATCGATAATAACCGTGTCCAGTTCAACTGGGTTCCGGGCAAACGAAATTCGGTGCTCCTTACATTTATCAGGGTTGAGTTGCACTCTGTTCACATGGAACCACTCAATAACCTGATTAACTATACTCTGTGCCTCATTGGTAATCCCTTTTGGAACGACTTCGGATACTGTAGTGTCATCAACAAATTTCCGTAAATGTGGATTGTTTACATCCAAATCATTCATCGTCAATACAAAAAGCCATGGCCCAATTTGGTAAACATGCGGTATCCCAGAAGGGACAGGGCCTACTTGCAATAACAACCTTCTTTGAAATCGATTAGACAGAAAATCAATGATCCAGTTAACTATAGTACGTGGTACAGCTAAATTACGTAACTTGTTGACTAATATAGAATGATCTATTAGATAAAATGCCTTCGGATAATCGAAAAGTAGAGTTCTTACAGTCGCTCGGTTTCCCTCAGTCTCCAGGGACCACCTATGCAACATGCTTATCAAAGCCAAAGTACTTGACGTTTTCGGGAATGCCCCATACTGACTACTATCAATAACTTCTAATACAGCAGGCTTGAGATAGTCGTCTACAAGGAATCTTTTCGCAATTTAGAGATAGGTAATTTCGCGAGTTTGAGCTTTACTAGGAAATATAATCACTTACTAGCTTTCTTCACTGCTTCTTTAATGTTAGGTTGGCACTTATAGTAAGCCCCAATAACCTGGCGGTACTTACTTCTCTTACTTTTTTTCTATCGATAACAACTGCATCTAGTTCAACTGGGTTCTGGGCAAACGAAATTCGGAGCTCCTTACATTTATCAGGATCTTCAGATCCAGAAATGGTTTCTTTTTCGCCACGGGTGAGAGATCGGCAGTTTGCAAACAGATGGGAGGCGCCGTTGGCTATAGGAAGCATTTAGAATCTCCGTAATCTGAAAGGCCAAGATATTGGCCTACTCCTTGAGTAGCCACTTCGGGATCATGTCCGGTGTGGCAGCTTTAGTGGGGTTGACTTTCAGTAGCGTTCTTTTAACGCGTTTTTCAGAAACACATAGCATTTTTGGAATATCCTCTGTAGGGAGACTTTCAAGCGGACCTGGCAACTTATATTTCTCTAGAGGTTCGAGGAAGGCTAAGTTGACGAAGTTAGCCTGCTCCACTTGGGAAAGGTCTGAAAAGTGATCCACATTAATTTGATTACACAAATCGCCATTCTTGGTCTTTGCTCCACTCAGATGCTTCATTTCGTTCCATCATCTTTTAAGATGTTCATCCTTTAGATGTTGTATTCTGGACTCATAATACCTCTCTCTACAAGTTTTCCTCTCCAGGTTTACTAAAGTTTTGCAATATTTGAACACAGTCGAATTCGTACCTTAGCTGATAAAGGCATCATGTTTTTCCGGATCAAGTTCGTTAGTCTCGGGGTTATCCATGGCGCGTCGGCTTAGCACACGCGCATTTTCTATGAAGGCATTCAAATATTAATTCTGGTGAGGATATCTTGCCGAAATACGGCCCACTTATCCTCGCAGCTCCCAAGCAAAGCGAACAACAATAGGCAATCAATACTATTTCGATATCTCTCCATCGCTGCCTTACAACTTGGCCGTTGATCGCGCTTAGTAACTACTCTCTTGATACCGGTGTTGGGTTATCCTTCTCAGACGTCGGAGAAGCTACCACAGTGCTGTGGTCTGAGAGACCAAACGGTGGGAAGGTCAGTGGTGAAGTGTAAAATTCATGCACGTTCGTTAGCACAAGGTCTAACGTAGCATCTTTTCTAGGTGACGCCGTGACGTTTAGTTTCAGGTGAAAATGTCTCAACAAACGGTTAATGTCCAATCGGTTGAAATCGCCAGCTATTAAAAAATCATAGTTTAAATATTTAGACTCAACCAGGGCAAGCGATTGAAACAAATGATTGCGAATTGATATATCGTCTGCCTTTGGGGGATGGTAGATTACGGCAGCAACTATGCAGGAGAAGCCTAGAGGGAAACGGTTTGGTCTCAAATAAAGCAATAAACTTTCATGATCATCGCAACAGGTCAATTCGCTCAGTTGTTGGTACTTGCACTTGCCCTAGGTAAGCACACACACCGCCGTTAGCATCACTGTTTCGGTCTTCCCGGACTAGAGAATAGGGAGTTCGATTTTGTTACGAAAGATAAATTCACTAACAGCAGTTAATTAAAGTCATGTTGAGCAAAGGTGGAGCCAGAAATAGTGCCTACACCCAGGACTTCTGATGTTTAAAGAGAAAAACTGCGCAGCACTGATAGCAAATTGCGTGACGGATGACACGATTTTTCTTTGATATTATTTTACCTAGTCATTATATATCTATTTTCATACGGTGTATTGAGAGCCTAATAAGTCGATCTTAATTTTAATGCCAAATTAAAGTATTAACATGCAGTTGCTCAAGTAGCAATTATGAAATTGGAAAATGCGGAGGGTGTTTTCTCAGACTCTC
>NW_027179786.1:270000-277500 GCF_036669935.1 Montipora foliosa
GGAGCCTGGAAACGAAGTCGATCATTTCGAGTTGTGTGCATAGTTACCTGACCTTTGTATGAAAGTGAGGCTAGAGTTGACCTCATTTTGATAAAAGCTTCACTGCTTTACTTATGTAAATTCCTACTACTTAGAATGAGAACAACATCATTAACAAGCAAGGATGGCACAGTCGGTTAGTGCGCAGCCTTGGTGCAAGAGGTCTTGACTTCGATTCCGGGATCTCGCATCCTTGTTTCGACTTCTTTCCTTTCCGTGTAGCTAAGTAGCTTTAAATACCCGTAAAACGGAGCACTGATGGAGAGAGGGGAGTAAAATGAGCGCACCGTCGACCTCTGGTTTGTCAGTTGAATTACTGTTTCGAGTTATGGACGTTAAATATGGTTGCTTTACTTTACTTTAAAAGCAGGGACGTTTGAATAATAACGAGGTCAACTTCAGCCTAGGTGCCATTTTAAGGCCTGGTCATTAGGCTCAGAACTGTAAAAAAAACTCTATTTAAGATAAAGTCTGATTACTGGGTTGCTATGTATGGCAATCCAGTCGGAATCTGTGTTGAATTTTTTCGTTTCTTTCTTCGTCGGAAGACAGAAAAGCTGCGCAGTTGGGTCTTTTCTGGCACTCCCCTGCTAAGAAATCTCTTTGTTCCTAGAGTCTTCTGCTCGTATCTTTGCTACAGTCCTGTAGGTTTGAAAGGGTTATAGAAATGCGTAGATTCAGGTAGATTTTATCCGTTGGAAAATGCGAATGGTGTTTTATTGGATCCTTAAACAAAATTTTACCTTTATGGAGCTCAAGGATGCAACTTCAATTGGATAAACAACACAAGCGGTGAAAAAGGATTATGCGACAAGCAATAAAATTCGACATTAATTTTATTTTTCGCCGTCGGATATCAAAGTGAGCTGTTTTTCTAATACTTTACTAACTATAATATTATGTGCAGTGCACGACACTGGAACCAAATGGCAAATTCTCTGTTAACTCTTTCTGGTTGGATATGGGTTTGACAAACTTAGAGAAGGAATCAAAACTCTTTAGTGGAACTAGATCCGTGTTTACTAAAAGTCTGGCTATTTATAATTTCATTTATCTGTGCTCAACTCTACACAGTCTTCAGGTAAAAAAACAGCAACAACAACAAACGGAAATTTGACTAATTCTCGTTAGTCAAGAATTGCTTGAAAGAAGGGTTGTTGTCCATTTTACACTTTATTATTCAAGGGAAAGATTCTTCAGGAAAGGGTTTGTTCCTGAAATTCGGGCAAGAATTTTATTTAGTTGCGTGTGGTTTTTGACATGGAGTGTGTTGCTTGTTTGTACGCATGCGCACAGAATGAAATAGGAAGGTTTTTTTTGCCACTAATAGCAAATATGTTGTTTGTTTCAATAAGATTTTTGGCTGAAAAAGTTAATTTGGGAAGCCAACAATATTTCTTTAAGCTCACGTACTTTTATTTTTACGTACTTGACCAAATTTAATTCATGTAACCATTTTTTACAAGCAAGAAGATTTTTATAAAAGCAGTGACCTTTTGTACGGGACCCGTACACCGACCTATACTTGATATTCATACGGGGGTCGTCTCAGAATGGTTATTACCAGTTCTAATCCTAACCTTGAAAGACATATCCACACAATTATTAAAGCTAACTGTTTAAAATGGGTGCTTACACTTAAATACTGTTTGTCAGCGCTATTTGAAATGGGTGCTTGGACTTAAATTCGAGAAACACAAGTCTGGTGAGATGGCCGGTGACATCGAACGAAGATGGTATTTCGTGAAATTAAACATGCATCAATGCCGTTGTTTGATAGCTGAACTTTACAAAAAATATTTAAACCGAGTGTTATAGAGTGTTTTCATTCACGTGATCAGTAACCTTCCTTTTCCACCGAAACAAAAGACAACATTTGCACGTTAAGAGAGCGTAATTCCTAGAGGATCAGTTAACGTTGGGGAGATCAACATGGCCGCCGTTCTTTTGTTTAGGGACACCAACGTGGCCGCCGTGACTCCGCGTGAAAACACCCTATTGTTTAAAATGGGTGCTTACACTTAAACACTGTTTGTCAGCGCTATTTGAAATGGGTGCTTGGACTTAAAATCGAGAAACACAAGTCTGGTGAGATGGCCGGTGACATCAAACGAAGATGGTATTTCGTGAAATTAAACATGCATCAATGCCGTTGTTTGATAGCTGAACTGTACATAAAATATTTAAACGGAGTGTTATAGAGTGTTTTTACTCACGTGATCAGTAACCTTCCTTTTCCACCGAAACAAAGGAAAACATTTGCAAGTTAAGAGAGCGTAATTCTCAGAGGATCAGTTAACGTTGGGGAGATCAACATGGCCGCCGCTCTTTTGTTTAGGGACACCAACGTGGCCGCCGTGACGCCGCGTGAAAACACCCTATTGAACCCATAATAACCATTGCAAGGAGACTTCCGTATGAATAGCAAATATAGGTCGGTTGGTGTACGGGTCCCGCCCTAATAGCTGCGTCGCAGACAGACTAAACCACCGGTATAGTAAGTCTGCGCAACTGCACCGAAAAGCTTGTCCAGAATTTACAGGGATTCCTGTATCCCTTTCTGATTGGATGGATTCTTACGGGCTTTGGGATTCGACGCACACTTACTTGACAAGTGACGCATCCGTTATTTGCATGAGAGAAAAAGTGCTTTGCATTTCAACAGCCAAAAGGTCAAAAATGAATAGGCGATGTTTAATTATTTTGTTTATTTAAGAATCATGAAAGGGTATTGCTTGCGAAGAGATGGGAACAATTCGACACACTTGCCGAAATTGAGAGTTCGAATTTTGTCTTCTTTTTTTGCAACACAATAACAGTTCATAAATATTTCTGGTGTTCACGGTTTCCGGACTGTCTCAGTGACAAATACAAGAAACTACAAACAAGAAATTCCGACAGCGAGTTTTCTTGCTCAGATAGGAGCCAATCAACTTAAAACGGATCTTTTAGGGCTTTGAACTCTCTTTCCAACTTTTCATTAAAATGATTGCGTGATTTGTTGAGTGAGTAAATGTCCAATTACAGAGTGCGTACGATTCTAGCCAATCGGACAGGGGTACAGCAATCCCTGTAAACTGCGAGATATCAGAACAAGCTTCTGGCAGCTGTTGCGCAGACGGAGTATATCTAGGTTTTGAGCTGGGTTTCGAGTTACATGTCCGGCTGCGTGCAGTCTACGTGCTAATAGTCAGTTTGATTTTTAAAAATAAATAGTGTTTCGTTTCCGGACTGATAATTTGTTAGGGTGTTTGGCAATGAGTACAAGAATTTGAGGAGGACAAACACATACCAAGCGCTACCTAGTTTACGCTCATGGAGCGGCTACAACAAGTTGCAAAAATAGTGGAGACACTTCACCTTCTTGGGGCGTTATTAATTTACCTATTAACTCTCACACTGCAGCTGCCTCCTTCCCCCTACCCTTATCAGTTTTGCTAGCAACTTCGTCCCTCGCAGGTAGTTTAAAAAGCCGCCGATGTTGTTGGAAACACGAGGACCGTTTTAGCGGTTATTTCTGATAACTTTGTAATACCGACCATGTTAGTTATCTTACTGTAGATATCTGTAGGGCTAGCTTTCCCGTGTTAGCCCGCACGGGTTTGGTGTAAATGACCGCGGAAACTTCGGTTTCCGATGCTATCAGTTAATCCAACAATTTGATTAACTCGCATTTATCTAGGCTGAAGTGTCTACCGCACGTTCGGACGAATTTTCTTAATGAATGCTGGAGAAAAACATTATTCTATAAATTGCATTTTTCTGTGAGAACGTTTACCATATTTGGAGTATTCTTGATTTCATAATATTATCATTATCATTATGATAGTCATCATCACTATCATTATCATTATTATTATTGTTGTCTTCAAAACTAGCACACTGTCCTGTATTTTCTCTTTGATTTCATGTGAGGTTCCACATACCTTTTTCAGTCTTAGCTTTGCAGAAGGTTCCTCATACATTACTTTCCATGCTTATTGACCATCTAAAGCGTGAGGTCAAGATGGCTGGATATTGGCCAAGTTCTCTTTTTGCGTGTTTATAGACCGAGAAGAAGGCCAATATCCAGCCATCTTGACTGGACAAGCTTGGTCAGTAAAGGATTATATGGGATAAAATACCAAAAAATGATCTTTGATCTTGCGTGACCAAGCAAGAAATCCCGAGATGGCAAGATAGCTCCGTCTTGCCCGCCAATCACATCACAGGATTTGCTTCATCTTGCCCGCTCACGGAGCGAGTCATATAATAAATCTTCGTAACAATAAAATAACTCAACTCCCTGAAAAGATGTTCTCGTGACTCAATTGTCTTCACGATCTGTCAGTTTATTGCTCCAAATAAACTGTCAAAAAATGTGTAAAGATATGCACCTGGTCACTGTTTACAGATTTGCTTAAGTTACCTAATTAGTAAGTCACTCATAGCTGTTTAAATCAAATCTCAACAGCAACTGGTAACTCTTTCAAATCTTCTGTGAAATTGTATTTGGACCTTTAACTAAATGCCATTCAACTACATTTTTCTGTTTTGCTTTTTGGTACAACGTGGCGTCCCCATTAATTTTGTGATGAAGAAGCGCACTAAATTAATAATAAAACCAATGATAAACAAGTTGATCGCTACTGACACAAACAGTCGTCACTTTTGAAGTATTGGAAATGGCAAGATATTGAAGGAATTCTTAATTAGCTGCTGCATTCTAGTAATGAATTTATTTATGAGCATATATTTCTCCCCGGTCTTGATAAATAATGCAAGCTGTGCACTTTGCATGTGATCTCACTAGTTTGCTATGACATAGAAATTCGGAAAAAAAGACGTCTACAAGAATGTTGTTGTTATTTGGCCACCAATGTGTGTTATGTCATCAACGAAATCTATAAAAACCGCAGTGAATTAAAGACATGTTTACCAGAGGTGGGGCCAGAAATTGTTCCTACTGTGACCAAGGGCTTCTGATGTTTCGCGAGAAAAAATTGGGGAAATAGCGCAGCACTGACAGCAAATTGCACGAAAAATTACGCAATTTTCCTTTCACCTTATTTTTCCTAGTCACATATAATTATATCTAATTTTATAAGGTGTATTGAGCGCCAAAAAAGTCCATCTTAATTTTAATGGCAAATTAAATTATGAAAATAAAGTTGCTCAAGTAGTAAGTGCGAAATCGGAAAAAAGCGAAGGGTGTTTTCTCAGACTCTCTGGCATTTAATTTACAAATGGACCATTTTACATCCTCGTTTCCAGGGTCCTTTCTCTTCCTCGCTCGAGAAAATCCCCTGGTTGCGCCTAGTCTCAGGTCTTTGTATAAAAATGAAATCCGCACTTGGTTCCTTGACTTAATTTTATCAATAGTAAAATTCAGTTCTTTTTTGGGCAAGGAGAATCCAATTATTATTCTCTACCAAATAGCACTCACGTTATAAGTAGTCTCCCAGTAAGTTTCTTTTCTGCAACCGATGCGAACTGATATGCACGGGAGCAGAGGACTTACATATATAGTTTTTAAGTTTCTCTTAGATAAATAGACATTCTAGCCATATTGCAATATCATATTCCAAACTGTCTACTGAGATAAAAATTTTATCAATGTTTCCTTCCCTTCAATTATTTTCTGGAATCTGCAGAATCTAGCAGACATGTGGCCAGCCGCACCCATTAACAGTTGTGTGCATAGTTTCCTGACCTTAGCATGAAAGTGAGGGTGGAGTTGACCTTATTATGATAAAAACTTCACTGCTTTTCCTATATAAATTCCTACTAATTAGAATGAGAACAACATCATTAACGCAAGAAAAGCAGGGAGGTTTGAATTATAACAAAGTCAACACCCGCATAGGTACCATTTTGAGGCCTGGTCATTAAGCTCAGAACCGTAAAAAAGCTATTCAAGATAAGGTCTAATTACTGGGTTGCCATGTATGGCAATCCAGATGCAAAGATGCAAGGAATGGAACTTACTGAACAAACACAAAGTAAAGCATGCTCAGGCGAACGTACAGTTTATGGGACACCAGCTCATTCCGGGTGACTCAAACCAGACTCCCGTAGGATTGAGGCGATTGTCGCCTTACCTGAGCCAGACGACGTCGCCGCCCTTAAGCGTTTCCAAGGAATGGTGAACTACCTTTCAAAGTTCATGCCGCATCTGAGCGAAATGACAGAGTCGTTGCGAAGATTAGAAGATAAAGACGTAGAGTCACAGTGGCTGACGCAGCATAAAGTCGCGTTTAACACAGTGAAGAAATACGTAACTGAATCTCCAGTACTCAAATACTACATCGTGAACGAGGAATTTACCATTTGTGTGGCGTATCCTGCAGACGGCCCAAACCGCTACAGAAACAAGAACAACAATCTTCCTCCACTGTAAAATACTTTATTCCGAATTAAATGACTTTAATAAGTGCCGGTACGCAAGCGTGTGCGATTCAACTGAAAAGAAACACAAATTACAATATTATAAGTGAAATGTACGCAACCTAATATCAGTGAAAATGTACAAAATAAGCACTACGAATATACTTACATAACTGTGGCGAATAAAAAAAAACAAAAGGCTCACAGACGATAAACGCTAACGGTTTGTAGAAAGGGCGCATACATAACTCTCACAAGGGAAAGAAACTATGTACACTGAGTTTACTTTTATATCTTGAGGCTATGAATAAATTAAGTATTAAAGTTTAAAGATAACAATGTACTAAAAGTCATTTGTATTGGCGTTACACATCCGACACAGGTCTGGGAGCTGTCCTCATGCAGAAGGGCCAGCCCGTGTGTTACTCGTCAAGTGCACTCACAGACGTTGAAAGTAGATACGTCCAGATCGAGAGAGAACTGCTAGGCATTGTGTGGTCTTGCCATAAATGTGACCAATACAAATATGGCGGAGAGATCGTACACGTCGAGTCTGACCATGAACCGCTACAAGCAGTGTTCAAGAAGCCAATATATCAGTCACCTATGCGACTACAAAGAATGCAATTACTCACGAGACATTCAGTACAAGAAAGGCCGACTTCTGTTCATCGCAGACGCCTTCAGCAGCGCCTACAGACTAACTAACAAACAGACTAACAACCGAGGACGCCAAACGCGACAGTATTGAAGTAAATGCCTTACGAGAAGTTCGGCATGAAGATGGACTTTCTGTATCGCCCACACGACTACAACAGTTCAAACGAGTCACAGAGTGTGACCCAGAGATGCCTCTACTCGTTAGTCCGATACATAAGGAGTGGCAATTCTTTCGAAAGCATTGGTGGATTACAGGTCAAACTATTTCGAGGTACAAGAACTTAAACGAAGCACGTCGGCAAGGGGGATCCATATATATAAAGTTTGCCAGATATGGCATTCTGGAAGTTCTTCTTACAGAGGGACACAATTCAGCTCATCTGAATTTGCAACATTTGTCAAGACGTGTGGATTTGAGCACAAGACCTCAAGCTT
>NW_027179786.1:282500-295000 GCF_036669935.1 Montipora foliosa
GATATTTCCCCCGGGCTTGATAAATAATGCAAGCTGTGCACTTTGCATGTGATCTCACTAGTTTGCTACGACATAGAAATTCGGAAAAAAAGACGTCTACAAGAATGTTGATGTTATTTGGCCACCAATGTGCTATTTATTATGTCATCAACGAAATCTATAAAAACCGCAGTGAATTAAAGACATTTTCAGCAGAGGTAGGGCCAGAAATTGTTCCTACTGTAATCCAGGGCTTCTGATGTTTCACGAGAAAAAATTGGGGAAATAGCGCAGCACTGACAGCAAATTGCACGAAAAATTACACAATTTTCCTTTCACCTTATTTTTCCTAGTCACATATAATTATATCTAATTTTATAAGGTGCATTGAGCGCATAATAAGTCCATCTTAATTTAAATTCCAAATTAAATTATGAAAATGAAGTTGCTCAAGTAGTAAGTGCGAAATCGGAAAATGCGAAGGGTGTTTTCTCAGACTCTCTGGCATTTAATTTACAAATGGACCACTTTACATCCTCGTTTCCAGGGTCCTTTCTCTTCCTCGCTCGAGAAAGTTCCCTGGTCTCGCGTAGTCTCATGTCTTTGTATAAAAATCAAATCCGCACTTGGTTCGTTGACTTAATTTTATCCACAGTGAAATTCAGTTCTAACTTGGGGAAGGATAATCCAATTATTTTTCTCTACCAAATAGCACTCACGTTATAAGTAGTCCCCCAGTAAGGTTCTTTTCTGCAACCGACGCGAACTGATATGCACGGGAGCAGAGGACTTACACATATATTTTTTGAGTTTCTCTTAGATAAATAGACATTCTTGCCATATTGCAATATCATATTCGAAACTGTCTACTGAGATAAGAATTTTATCAATGTTTCCTTCCCTTCAATTATTTTTTGGAATCTGCAGAATCTAGCAGACACGTTGCCAGCCGCACCCATGGTTCTTTTTTGAGTGAGGAAGAGAGAAGAGCCTGGAAACGAAGTTCACAAGCAACACAGTGTGCATAGTTTCCTGACCTTAGCATGAAAGTGAGGGTGGAGTTGACCTTATTATGATAAAAACTTCACTGCTTTTCCTATATAAATTCCTACTAATTAGAATGAGAACAACATCATTAACGCAAGAAAAGCAGGGAGGTTTGAATTATAACAAAGTCAACACCCGCATAGGTACCATTTTGAGGCCTGGTCATTAAGCTCAGAACCGTAAAAAAGCTATTCAAGATAAGGTCTAATTACTGGGTTGCCATGTATGGCAATCCAGATGCAAAGATGCAAGGAATGGAACTTACTGAACAAACACAAAGTAAAGCATGCTCAGGCGAACGTACAGTTTATGGGACACCAGCTCATTCCGGGTGACTCAAACCAGACTCCCGTAGGATTGAGGCGATTGTCGCCTTACCTGAGCCAGACGACGTCGCCGCCCTTAAGCGTTCCCAAGGAATGGTGAACTACCTTTCAAAGTTCATGCCGCATCTGAGCGAAATGACAGAGTCGTTGCGAAGATTAGAAGATAAAGACGTAGAGTCACAGTGGCTGACGCAGCATAAAGTCGCGTTTAACACAGTGAAGAAATACCTAACCGAAATACTACAGCGTAAACGACGAACTTACCATTCAGTGTGACGTATCCTGAAGACGGCCCAAACCGCTACAGAAACAAGAACAACAATCTTCCGCCAGTGTAAAATATTTTATTCCGCATTAAATGTCTTAAATAAGGGTGCCGGTACGCAAGGGCGTGCGATTTAAGAGAAAAGAAACAAAAATTGTAAAATTATAAGTGAAATGTACGCAACCTAATAGCAATGAAATTGTACAAAATAAGCACGACGAATATACTTACATAACTGTGGCGAATAAAAAAAAACAAAAGGCTCACGGTAACAGCTTGTAGGAACGACGAATACATAACCGTCGCGGGGGAAAAAACTTATATACACTGAGTTAACTTTTATATCTTGAAGCTATGAATAAATGAAGTATATAAGTTTAAAGAGAACAATATACTAAAATCATTTGTATTGGCGTTACACATCCAACACAGGTCTTGGAGCTGTCCTCATGCAGAAGGGCTAGCCCGTGTGTTACACTTCAAGAGCACTTACAGACGTTGAAAGTAGATACGTCCAGATCGAGAGAGAACTGCTAGGCATTGTGTGGTCTTGTCATAAATTTGACCAATACAAATATGGCGGAGAGATCGTACACGTCGAGTCTGACCATGAACCGCTACAAGCAGTGTTCAAGAAGCCAATATATCAGTCACCTATGCGACTACAAAGAATGCAATTACTCGCGAGAGATTCAGTACAAGAAAGGCCGACTTCTGTTCATCGCAGACGCCTTCAGCAGCGCCTACAGACTAACTAACAAACAGACTAACAACCGAGGACGCCAAACGCGACAGTATTGAAGTAAATGCCTTACGAGAAGTTCGGCATGAAGATGGACTTTCTGTATCGCCCACACGACTACAACAGTTCAAACGAGTCACAGAGTATGACCCAGAAATGCAGTTATTCGTTAGTGCGATACACAAGGGGTGGCAATTCTTCCGAAAACATTGGTGGATTTCAGGTCAAACAATTTTGAGGTACAGGAACTTAAACGAAGCACGTCGGCAAGCGTGATCCATACATTTAAAGTTCAGTTTGCCAGATACGGCATTCTGGAAGTTCTTCTTACAGAGGGACACAATTCAGCTCATCTGAATTTGCAACGTTTGCCAAGACGTGTGGATTTGAGCACAAGACCTCAAGCCTGGACTATCCTTAGTCTAATGGAAAAGGGGAGATAGCTGTCAATGTTTGTCAAGCATTGTTGGGAAAAGAATTAGCATACAAGCAAGGTCATTTAATAGCGCTCTTAGACTGGAGAAACACCCCAACATTATGTCTGGAAACCTCCCCGGTTCAACGACTAATGGGCAGAAGGACACGAACACTGTTGCCAACTCTCACCAAGTTGTTGGAGCAAAAAGTAGAGCACCATACAAGAGATAAGTTGGCAAAGCAAAAAGCTATCCAAGAGGAGCGCTACAACACGAAAAGTCGACCGCTAATGCCGTTAGAGGCAGATCAAGCGATTAGGATGAAACTCCCTGGTGACACGAAATGGTCTTTTGGAAGTTGCGTGAAGACTCTTCCGAACCACCGGAACCGCCGCCACCGTCGCAACAGGCGCCAGCTCAGAGCAACGGCTGAGATACCGCCATCTCCCTCACTCAAAGAAGATTCCTCGCACCATCTTCCATAGACAACAAAGCCTCCCAGCAAAAGCCAGGACGCATAATTGATTACTCATGTCGATCAGCCTACAGCCGTGACCTCTCAGCCAGCCGTACAATTACGGAGGTCTTCCCGTACCCGGAAACCACCAGCTCCCCGTACCCGGAAACCACCAGGGTGGCATAATGATTTTCAGGATTTTGTCGTGAATACATGACTTTGAGAAAAGGGAGATGTAACGATACCGGATTGTGACATTGTGTGACATTCTTATAATAGCAGTGTAATCGACTCTTGCGATGATTTCACATGCATGATTGTATCTCGTGATTATCAGAACATTGTACAAGGCTCTTGTGAGACCAATCCTTGAGTACGCTTCCCCTGTATGGTGCCCTTACCTGGTTAAGAATATTGTTCTCTTTGAGAAAGTTAAAAGAAGAGCTTTTCGATTGGCCTTAGGTCAGCGAAGGGGAGAGATGTCATATGAAGATCGCTGCGAAATGTTGCGTTGGTCCCAGTTGACTGATAGAAGGCTATATTTTCTTTGATTGAATGCTATAAACTTGTATTCGGATTGAATAGCCTTTGTTTTCGTGATTTTTTTGAGTTCGCTTCAAAACGAACCAGATCCAATCACAATTACAAACTGCAAGTTAAATCGGCGAACTGTAATTGTTATAAATATTCTTTCTTTGTCAAAATTATTCGCGAATGGAATAACCTGCCTGCCAATGTTGTTGAGATAGGAAATTTAAGATGTTTTAAAATAGCTCTTAAATCACACATGCGCATTTCTCAGGCTTTTACTCATCTTAGATTTTATTCATATATTTTTAACTTTTATTTCTGGAAGTTTATTCACATAGGGTTGACCTCTTAAACTTCCTTTTTAGGGTATTATTATTTGTGTTTTTGTTTATGATACCTTAAATAAAGTGTGAATGTATGTAACACATTTTAAATTGCTCATCTTGCTCTGCTCGACGCGGACGAGATCTGAATTTAAAAAGCATTATAAGACTAGCACTCGTCTCGCTCTCTAAAACGTTAAAAACGTTATGCAGTTTGAGAAAATATTTGTAACCGCTGTTTGCGTTTTATTCTTATTGTTCTTATTTTTTCTTATTGTTTATTTTGGATGTTTTTTTGTTGCCTTCCATGCTCTTTTTTTTTAAAGATATTTGAATAGAAATGAACTAAAAAAAGGTGTTCTCCAACGCAGACTCTTAAAGCTAAAACAGTTGCAAGTTTATAGCCATGCAGTTAAGCTATGGATGTGTCCACTGCAGATAGAATTGCGTTAATCCATCTCTTACCAAAAAAATTTAACAGCCTTTTCGCCATAGATATCTCAAACGTTCTCTAATTCAGGGACTTTCACTTCGTGAAAAAAAGATGAATTGATACCCAATGGTAATGTTGTCCATTTTTGTTTCATCGAACCGCTCTGAGATCTAATCCCTGATGATTGCGATGGCAGCTTAATTGGGACTAAGGACAACTGGACTGAAGCTACCGTCTGGTGTTATTACTTACTAGCAGCCCTGGCGGGAACTCAAGCTGAAGTTCTTACTAATCCGGGTTCTATTACAAGTCTTCCCCGAGCCACGGTATTTTGCAATATCACCAGAATACTCGAAAATGTTTTTTCCGATTCTCCTATGAATCAGAAATTGAGATCAGCGAAATCTGGGAAGGAAACTAAAGTAAAAAGAAACTTTAGGACTCGTTGCACCACTGTTCTCACTCAATTAGAGTTGCGTAATATTGCCAATTATGCCTTTAAAATTAGCACTAAGATAAATTAGTACTACTTTAACGTAGCTTTGAAAACTTTTCTTATGCATTGCTTTTCATGATTTTATTTCTAGATTGCTTATTGGCAATGAAATAAGTGAACTCCCAGAAAAGGTTTTCTCAGGGCTAACAAGTCTGCAAAAGCTGTTAGTATAGTTGTGCAAAAAATCTTTCAAACAATTATAGTGTTAGGCGCCTGATCACTCCACAAGGATTTGTACGAGCTAGCCGATAAGTGACTCATGCACACGTTTAATTTTACCTTCCACTGTACACCTAGCACCAGAGGCGATAACAAGGGGCAAATTTCTCAGTTCTGTTTTCCTTCGTCCCACGGTTCCAACTCCCTCCCACTCAATAGAGACCTTTAGATTCTAGGACGACGACGAGGACGAGAACAAGGACGAGATTTGACTGCCCGTTTTTAGCAAAAAAAAAAATACTTAGAAGATTCATAGCCACACGATTAATCTTACTCTTCGTTAGCAGTGTATTCTTGTTTCTGGTAACGTAACCTTTTTGCTGATCACAAAATGCGAAAACTTGTACCTTGTTGTTGACTTGTTTTGACACGACGACATTCATGCAAAATCTCTTACTAAAATGACGACAGTATCACGTTTTTCCCGCCAAAATGACGCTGGTTTGCGCGCGCACACTGTTGTGCTATGAGAAAATCTCGTATTCGGAGTCGTTCTCGTTCTAGAATCTAAAGCTCCGTAATGTCTCAACCTAACCAAAAAGAGATAAATGTACTTTTTTTATCGGTATCGATAAAACAAGTGTGCTTTGGCATTTAAGTTAAGCAGATTAATAGAGAGCTTTAGATGCTACGACGAGAACGAGAAGGAGTACGAGTTTTGACTGCCCGTTTTTAGCGAAAATACTAAGGAAATTTATAACCCGTACGCTTAATCTTACTCTTTGTTAGCAGTATAGGTTGCTCAGTTATTCTTATTGCTGGTAACTGAGCCTTTTTGCTGATCAAAAAATGCCAAAACTGCTACCGCGTTGTTGACTTGTTTTGATTCGACGATATTTTTGCAAAACCTCGTATTAAAATGACGACGGCATCACGTTTTACCCGCCAAAATGACGCTGGTTAGCGCGCGCTCACTGTTGTCTTATGAGAAAATCTCGTACTCGTAGTCGTTCTCGTACTAGAATTGAAAGCTCTCTATTATAAAATTGGAGACAGTGTGAGTACAGGCGACAATTTTCTTAGTCTTACTCCCCCGGCCTTAAGAGTCCTCATGGGCCCGATGAGGATAAGTAAGTAAGTAAGTAGTCCCCCGCACCTGCTTCGTGGCCATAGAAAAAAAAGGTTATTTACCCGCCAAGGTCTGTACCCTGGGTCTCGGGTACGGCCCGACGATGAAGGCCGAGGGCCGTACTCGAGTCCTTGAGCACAGTTTTTCCTAACATATATATTTCCAAAGGGTTTGAATTGGGTACCTCATTGAGTTAGCCGATTAGCCTATTGTTTAACTTCGCGCAAATCTAGGTTTAAAAATAGACACTTTTCTGACGCTGATGGGGACTAGGCCGATCTGGATAAATCTTACTCTTGGGTGATGATTCTTGGTAAGGCCGTGATCGGCGAATACTGGGAATGATCCTTACTGAAAGCTAAATCGGAGTGAATAACACTGTTCTCGTTTAATTGGAATTTCTGAATGTACTTTTGAAAGTAGTGTTAAGATAAATTAGTAGTCTACGTTAACTTAGCTATTAAGAAGGTTTCTTCTACTTTTATTCCTAGACATCTCCATAAAAATAAAATAACTGAACTCCCAGAAACGATGTTCTCAGGACTCACAGGTCTACAAGAGCTGTAAGTTTATTGCTCTACGTAACTGTCACAAAATTATATAGCTATGCACCAAGTCACTCCACATGGATTTGTTTGAGTTGCTTAATAAGTGACTCGCATCTGTTTAAATGAAATATCAGCAGTAATTGATCACCCTTTGAAGAAGGAATTAGTAATTTATAGGTTTGAGTAATGATTTCATATTTCTCAAACAGCACTTTTCCGAATTTCAGACTTAGCAGATTATTAAGAATGTCTATTGTGTGAACTCTCAGGGAAAAACTTTATTTCTATAAAAAGCATGTGGGTACGAAAAAACCTTCATTTTTCTATGGGTAACGTTTACTATATTTGAGTATTGTCGATTTGATATCATTATCATGAATCATCATCATCAGCATTATTATTATCGTTATTATTTTTCCTTTTGCTGTCTTCAAAACTAGCTCACTCTCCTGTATTTTCTCTTTGATCTGAGGTTCCACTTACTTTTACTTAGTTTTGCAGAAGGTTCCTTATACATTACTTTCCATGCTTATTGACCATCTAAAGCGTGAGGTCAAGATGGCTGAATATTGGCCAAGTTCTCTTTTTGCGTGTTTATAGACCGAGAACAAGGCCAATATCCAGCCATCTTGACTGGACAAGTTTGGTCAGTAAAGGATTATATAGGATAAAACACCAAAATATGATCTTTGATCTTGCGGGACCAAGCAAGAAATCCCGATCTGGCAAGATAGCTCCATCTTGCCCGCCAATCACATCACAGGATGTGGTTCATGTTGCCCTCTCACGGAGCGAGTCATATAAGAAATCTTCATAACAATAAAACAACTCAACTCCCTGAAAAGATGTTCTCATGACTCAATTGTCTTCACGATCTGTCAGTTTATTGCTCCAAATAAACTGTCAAAAAATGTATAAAGATATGCACCTGGTCACTGTTTACAGATTTGTTTAAGTTACTTAATTAGTAAGTCACTCATCTCATTTTTCTGTGAGAAACTTTTACCTTATTTTGAGTATTCTCGATTTCATATCATTATCATGAATCATCATTATTAGCAATATTATTATCATTATCATTTTGCCTTTTGTTTTCTTCAAAACTAGCAAACTGTCCTGCATTTCTTGTTGATTTGACGTTCCACTTACCCTTATTTAGCTTTTCAGAAGTTTCCTTATACATTATTTTCCATGCTTTCATGTTATTCACCACCTACAGCGCGAGATCAAGATGACTGGATATTGGCCAAGTGTTTTTTTTTTGTGCATGTTTAGAGACCGAGAACGAGGCCAATATCCAGATTTGTTTGTGTTACTTAATAAGTCACTCATAGCTGTTTAAATTAAATCTCAACAGTAAGTGATAAGTCTTCAAGGAAATTGTATGTGGACCTTGGCCTTTAACTACATTCAATTCCATTCCCTTTTTTTTGTCTTGTTTTTGGGTACAACGTAACCTCTTCTTTGTAACCTCCAAATTTTTGTGATGAAGAATCACATTTCATTGATAATAACAACAACAAAAATAAACAAGTTGATCGCTATTGACACAAACAGTCGTCGCTTTTTAATTATTGGAAATGACAAGATATCAAAGGAATTCTTAGTGAGGCGATAAGTTCGAGTAGTGATTTTACTTATATGGATGTTTCTCTCCGGTATTGATAAATAATGAAAGCTGTGCACTTTGCATGTGGTCTCACTAGTTTGCTACGACATAGAAATCCGGAAAAAAAAAGACGTCTACAAGAATTTTGTTTGTTATTTGGCCACCAATGTGGCTATTTATTATGTCACCAACGAAATCTACAAAAAGCGCAGTAAATTAAAGGTCAGAAATTGTTCCTACTGTGACCCCGGGCTTCTGATGTTTCACGGGAAAAAATGGGGAAAATAGCGCAGCACTGACAGCAAATTGCACGAAAAATTACGCGATTTTTCTTTCACCTTATTTTTCCTAGTCACATGTAATTATATCTAATTTTATACGGTGTATTGAGCACCTAATAAGTCCATCTTAATTTAAATGCCAAATTGAATTATGAAAATGAAGTTGCTCAAGTAGTAAGTGCGAAATTGGAAAATGCGAAGGATGTTTTCTTAGACTCTCTGGCATTTAATTTACAAATAGACCATTTTAAATCCTCGTGATGTTATGTACAGAGTTCAAGGCCACTGAAACCAAATGGCAAATTCTCTGGTAACTTTTTTTGGTTGGATATGGGTTTAACAAACTCACAGAAGGAATGGAACACCTTCAGTGGAACTAGATCTTTGTTTCTTGAAGTCTGGCTATTTATGATTTTATTTATTTGTGCTCAACTCTGCATAGTCAAAAAAGGAAGAAAACAATTGGAAATTTGACTTATTCTTGATAGTCAAGAATTGTTTGGAAAATGAAAGCTTGTTGTCCATTCTATGCTTCGTTATTCAAGGAAAAGGTCCTTCAAAAAAGGGTTTGTTCCTGAACTCCGGTGAGAATTTATTTAGTTGCGTGTGGTTTTTCACACGGAGTTTGTTGATTGTTTGTACGCACAGAATGAAACAGGACAGGTTTTTTGCCTCTGATAGCAAGTATGTTGTTTGTTTCAAATATAATTTTTGTCCAGAAAAGGTTTTTGTGAGATTCTTCTACATTTGTGGATTCATCGTGTTGTGTAAATATTAAATAATTTAAACATGTAGTTTGCAATTTAATATCACGGGAGCAATTTTTAAAACGTTGACAGGAATTGTTGCTGTTCAGTCATTCCGGTGCCAAATGAAGTTATTTTGGGAAGCCAACATTATTTCTTTAAGCTTATGTCCTGCACATTTGGGTCGATTTTTACGTTCTTAGCGAAATTTAATTTACGCAGCAATTATTTACAAACATAGGGTATTTTAAAAGCAGCGGCCTTTCGTACGGGACCCGTACACCGACCTATATTTGATGTTTATACGGGAGTCTTTTCAGAATGGTTATTACAAGTTCTAACCCTAACGACACGCAATTAGTGAAAGCTAACTTTTTAAAATGGGTGCTTACACTTAAATTCAAGAAACACAAGGCTCGTCAGATGGCTGGTGACATCGAACGAAGAGGATATTTCGTGAAATTAAACGTGCATCGATGGCGTTGTTTAATAGCTGAACTGTACATAAAAGAATTAAAGCAGTAAGACTTTGCGAGTGTTATTGAACCTGTAATAACCATTCCAAGAACATTCCCGTGTGAATAGCAAATACAGGTCGGTCGGTGTACGGGCCCCGTGCTAATAGCTTGATTTAAAAAATAAATAAATAGTGTTTCGTTTCCGGACGGATCATTTGTTAGGGTGTTCGGGAATGAGTACAAAAAAATGAGAAGGACAAACAAATACCAAGAACAACCGAGTTTACGCTCGCGTAGCGTCTAGTTTGCAAGAAATAACAGTGATACACAGATGTTACCTTCAATTTGCCTATTCTCAAGTGTGAACCTTGCTGCTGTTTCTTAGGGCTTGACTTTATTCATTTTCTAATTTAGAAAAACCTTCAAAAACACAATTAACAGTAATGTCATTTGTACTGTGCATATATTATCTGTAGTGTTAGCTTTCCCGCGGTTAGCCCACACGGGTTGGTGTAAAGTACCGCAGAAAATGCGGTTCCGTTGCTATCACTTTATCCAACAGTTCAATAAATCGCATTTAGCTAGGCTAAAATGTCTACCGCAAGTAATTACCACAAGCTTTTCTGCATTCCTTGCTGAGAGTTCTAGGATCACGTTTGCGTAACTTTTCAAGCTCTTTGACCAGCCATAGCTGTAATTGGCACCGAAAGCCTACTCTCGAAAGTACTTTACTCAGGAGGACCTTGTAACGTTTTGTGACACTCACTTATTCGACTAGTTCAGTTGCTACGCCCGGGGCATCTATAATCACATGACCAGGCTGTCACTTGATTGTCCTTTATTCTTCAAAGGAAATGCATTGCCAGTTAAACAATCACAGCTCAAAACGAGCATTTTAAACGTCAGGTTTTAGTCGTTTAATGAAAGAGTTGGCTGCCGGCAACGGCAGAGTGCTGAAGTTCCACGTCAGAATAACGAAGTCAAAACACTGAAACTGTGCCTACAAAATCTGTCTCATAGCACATATCACGGACCACAGTTGGTCTGTTTTCATGAGCCAATTGCCAAGTGTTAAGTTTGGTAGCACTTAACGTTTTAGGGTGAGATTGCAAGCGATAGCATAGTCAATGGGTTTTTTTCTGCATTGCTTCGTTTTGATCCCCTTCCCACGCTGTGAGAAAAGGAGGCACTGGTAGTTTCAGGATCCTGATGCTGGGTAAGAGCTGGATCGATAGGGTGTTCGACTGTGTGAGCTCACATAAGATCAAAACTCCTTCCCAGGGTCCTCTCTCTTTCTCCCTTGAAAATGTGCCCAGTTTCAGCTAGTCAATTTCCTATGAGTACAAATTCAAAGTGCACGCATGCGCAGGTCGGGGCCTTGTCTTAATTTTGTCAACAGTATTCATTGACAATTCTATCTTGGCGAGAGCAAAACATATTGTTTTTCTTTTCCAAATAGCGCCCACGTTCTTAAGATATACTTCAAGTTGTGCTGCCTTTGGGTGACATAAAAGTGAAACGAGTAGTTTATCTGAAAGAGTTGTACTTAAGGAAAAATGTAATGGCAGTAATTCCAAAAAAAGAAAGAAGATAATTTGCAATTGTTTTAGATTACTGAATATACATTCCTGTGCCACATGATGTTTAGTTTCCACTCCCTACTGAGATTAGTAGCCAAAATTTAACCTTCGTGCCCCTCCCTTCTTTTATTTTTTTTCTGAAATCTTCCAACGTCTAGCAGGCGCATGATCAACGGGAAACAGGTTTTTTTTTTCCTGGGAATGAAGTTGATATAAGATCTTGGCGTTTGACTTTTGTTGCGTCTATGGCCACCATGCAACTTAGAGTTAATCTTGTATGGAATTGTTTGAGATTATTGAATAGATTCACAGATTTGGGGAGGTCATCCCAAGACGGCTGTGAAGTGATGGGGCTGGATGGATTGCACAAGTGACGATAACTATGATGCAATCCCGTTTTCAGTCTTTCCCTTTGACCCAAATTCAGTTCAGTGTTATTTTGTCAATAAAATAACACCATCCATCAAGTTAGTGGTAATACTATGATTCAGCATCATTCCTGGGTTGGGACTCAGCTTTAATTAGGTAAATCACTGACAACAAAAATGACAGCGGTCATGACTGTAATAAGGTATTTTTGTACCTTTTGGAGTTTGAGGTCATTTGACCTTGCAGTTTCTCCCAGGTTGTTCCAGGCGTTCGAGTTTATTCTAGTTTCTAGTCAAAGCATTAAGGTCAGTTAATTTCGCTTCGTTTGCTTGTACTTTTCGTCGAAGCTTGTATATTATCCCTTCTCGTCGTTAAGAGCCAAATATTTGGTCAGCTTCTGGATAATAGCTGGATTGCTATCTATCATCCTTTTTCCCTGTTTGTGGAGGCTGGTCTATCTCCTTTTCGTCAGAGATGGAAATGGATTCACCAATCGAATCTGGCCCCAACCAATCAAGATGGAAGAAGATCCAATTGGAGGATCCAATAGACATAGTGGAAAAATAAAACATTCTCATTTGATCAGTCTTTAGGGTGGCTGAACAC
>NW_027179786.1:302500-305000 GCF_036669935.1 Montipora foliosa
GAATTCTTAATTAGGCGGCACGTTCGAGTAATGGTTTTATTTACGTCGATATTTCTCCCCGGTCTTGATAAATAATGAAAGCTGTGCACTTTGCAACTGATCTCACTAGTTTGCTAAGACATTGAAATCCGGCAAACCGGGCAACTACAAAAATGCTGGCGTTATCTGGCCACCAATGTTTTATTATCTCATAACAAGATCTATAAATACCGCAGTGAATTAAAGCCATGTTCAGCAAAGGTAAGGCCAGAAATATTGGCCTCACCCGGGGCTTCTGATGTTTCATGAGAAAAATTGGGGAAAAAGCACAGAATTGATAGCAAATTGCGCGGCAAATTACGCGATTTTTCTTTGATTTGATTTTTTCGGTAGCCTCGCAGCTCCTACAAGGTCTCACCTGATTGGAGACCACCCTTGAGGTTTAACAAAAGAACAAATAACAGAAAGAATGGCCCTTTTGTTTTAGGCCTAGGGTCCATTGTTTCTGTTATTTGTTCTTTTGTTAAACCTCAAGGGTGGTCTCCAATCAGGTGAGACCTTGTAAGAGCTGCGAGGTGACCCGATTTTTTAGTCACATATAATTTGCATTACAGAGGATCCAGTTGGCAAGTTGTGGACAGCTCTCCGCAACAGTAGATAGTTCGGTGCCAATGGTTCTTGATCATCAGGGTCATCAGAGGCAGTACAAAGACGTTGAGAATTAAGATTCGCTTCAACTTCAGCGAGGACAGTAACCAAGACTTCCTAATCCACTAAGCTGTTTCTAAGTATCGCTCGCAAGGCTGTTCGAGTGCTTTGGATTAGCCTCTTCCAGACCCCACTAGCTTGTGTGGCCTTGGATAGTTAGAAAATCCACTGACATCCTTCTTCGATCTGCTTCTTTATCCATCCATCTATGGCCTCTTTAATTTCTCTTGCTGCACGAGTAAAATTGGTGCCGTTATCTCGGTGGATAGTCTTGTGTGTCCCTCGTCTACTGATGAATCTCCTTTGAAAGTTAATGAAACAATCCGTTTCCAAGGATGAGGCCACTTCTAGGAGTACGATCAGAGAGTGTAGACAAGTAAGCAACACGCCCCATCTTTTGACGACTACTATTCGTCTCTTTGTGTTCAAAGGCCCAAAAAGGTCGACTCCAGTTTGCGTGAAAGTGGGTTCAAAGGCTGTTGTGCGGAATGTTGGTAAGTCCGCCATCATCTGTTCCGTCCTGGCTACTAAGAACCTCCCTTTTGGAGTCCAAACCTTCTCTCTCAGGTAAGCGAGAATGTGACTTTGACTTGCATGGCCTAGTTTCTGGTGCTATCAAGGATGCAATCAGAAGCTGGGTAACTGGATGATTAGGTGGAACAATCATTGGGAACCTTGCATCAGGTGTGATGTGGAATTTCACCTGGGATAGCTCACAGTCGTGACTCGTATGAGTAATGTACAGTGCTCAGACTCACTCTATCAGGGACGCCTTGTAGCTTCCATTTCGCAGCGATGCGGGGGTTTATCATGGCACTGACAGCAGCTATGTCTAAGAAACCATAGGTACTCAGGGGCAAACCACTCTCAGAAACAACACGGACTAATACCTTGAGTAAAACAAATCCCCTATCGCAATCAGTAACAGATGCGTTATGTACTCGTAGGCTGATACTTGGTGATAAACTCTGACGACTATTTTCTTTCTCTTGGTAAACTAGGCTCCTGGTTGGAGCAACCAAGTGTAGTAGGGGGTGGTTATTTAATGGGTGAGCACAGTCCTTCCCAGTGCAACCATCCCTTTTGAGGGCACTCCCTTTGTAAACGAGAAGGAGAGGGTCAACGATAGGAAAGCGCATTAAACCTGGAGAATCGTCTCTTATCCAAGAAGAAAGGACATTTATATTTTTCAAGTGATCCTTTGCAAACCTCGCAGGTGTCTCTGATAGACAAGGGTTTCAATTTTGAAGGCTTCGGTTTGCTAAAATCAGTTGCGAGGATGGTTACTTGCATACTATCTGTAAACAAGGGATGGAATGCAGAGTGACAGCCTTAACTTTCATTGGGATACTGTTGTTTCTCTTCTATATACTGGAATGTTCTCAGTCAAGGATTCTGTACATATGAAGTAACTAAGGACTTTCAAGGATGGTTCTCTATCACCAGTCTTGCCACCAAACATGATCGCTGCTTTACGCCACCTGGCCTGCAAATGAACTGCTGGTAGGTGGTAATATATCTGCTTCAGGTTGGTGGTACAATATAATTCCCACGAGTTTAGCTCCATTATTGCATAGCAACAGTTCTCAATTTTGTCAGAAAGCGTGAGAAGTGCTTCACTATCACCTGCCTTTAGCTTTGATCTCTTTAAAATCGACGCTTTCAAAGCCTCCACAATCATAGCATTTTGACGAAACCTTCACTTTAAAACTCCTTTTGTAATATGACAGCCGTTTGGGAGTCCTTGATAGTTTTCAATTGGTCTTCGTGCTCTTCTAGCCGTGTATGTCAGTAAATAGTTCATTTTCTCACT
>NW_027179786.1:315000-317500 GCF_036669935.1 Montipora foliosa
TGAGAAAAAAACTCCACCATTTAGTTTATGATACGTTCAACAAAATTTTCAAGATCAATGTTTTGTCTATAAACTGTGTGAGAAAGGTTTGCCTTAGTTGGAGTATTCTTTACTTCAGATTATTTTTGCTTTCTTTTGTTTAAGAGTTTCCCGCATTGCTTTTAAACCTATCGTCTACTGTCTTTCATTTTTGCTGTCAAATTGAAAAATAGAGACTTACCCAGAAACTGAAGTTTGCTTGAAGTTCTATCTGTCACCCATAGAGCAGAGATAACACGAGAAGACTACGCTTTCGCGCAACCAGTTATTTTTAAAACAGAGTGGCCACATGAGGCCCAAAAACAGTAAAGATAACATAAAGGGGTGGAATAAGTTGATGAAAAACCCCTGAGTGGGCGTGTAATCTCTCCTCTGTCTCGTTTAAGTTTTCCTGACAATTCCAGCAGTCAACTATCGCTGAGATTCCACGAAATTTTAAAATCATGTGGGCACTCTAGCTAGCACCCGAGCTAAGTATCAGAAAAAAGAGAAACAAAGCGAACTTGATTTCATTTGCTTAAAGCTTGGGCAAAGCTCATGAAAATGCCCCTGTAACAATGGTGAACAGTAACAAATGGGAAAGTATGAAAAACTGTCAGTATACATAACGTGGGTTGTAGTAGACGAAATAGCATGTTTTAAAACTTTCGCACTCTTTGAATTATTAATGGCCTTGTTTTAGAACTTGTGAAATATAGTCTTTTAAAAATATGAACATCTACATGTACCTTTTATTCTTTAGCATCATCAAAGACCCAAGATACCCTCTCAGCGGCAGTATTGTCCCTCCAAAATACCTCTCAGCAGGCACAATTCCCATGTTTTTATTGCCATGTTGTTACATGGTATGCAGTGGGAAGCCCCATTATTGCGTATGCAGACAGTAGTGGTCGGTCGTGTTGTCAGAAAGCACTTTGAAATCTGTCTGTTTCCTTTCCCTGCACAGGGTGTGCAAACCCAAACAAACTGCTTTGACTTCAAGTTTATGTGGTATTCGCATTGTTTTTCAGACCATCTTCCCCCTCCCCCTCCGCCCCCCTCCTCCTCATCCCCTGAGGTACTGTTGCTTAAGCTTGGACCCAAACCCTGAGTGGAGGCGGCACTGAGCAGAATGTAGTGAATTTCCTTTGTTACAATACTCCTCTTTGATATCCACCAGGAAAAAAAAACTGACGTTGTTTACTCCGAGAGCTGCAAGGTTTTGTAGAATTCGCCATAGGTACTCTTAGTAGGGATTCCCGTAGTCAACTCTTGGAAGGGAGGAAACCATCAAGGCAATGCGCTGTGCTACCTCCCTTATCATGGCCTTTTCTAGAAGACCCTGAGCTATGGATTCACTCATGTCCATGGAGTTCAAAACAAAGCCAACGGGGTGACAACTTGTGTTGGTATTGATGCTGACTTCTCTTCATGGGTAAGGATGCCCACATCAAGGGTATCGCTAACATTGTTTTAACATTCACAGAAAGTGTAACCCACTAAATATGAGTCGTCAAGGTAACCACTTGTTACGTGCCTAATTTCTCTGAGTGTGGAGGAAACTGATTTCATCATTTTGAAAAAGAGGTGGGGAGCAGATGATAGTTCCTTAGTCAAGCGTATGAATTGGTAATTTTTTTTCCCCAACAAAACTTTAGGTACTTTTGATGTTCTCCGTGGACTGGCTTGAATTAATTGAGTGCAAGTATGGATTGAATCCATTTTAAGCTTTTTAATTAACGTTTAACATCATGTGGTAATATCCATCTTTCTTTGGTCTTAGGAAGATATTAGAGATAAATTCCCCCTATTCGTATGTGCTTTCTTTGATAATTCCCTTATCAAGAAATTTCAAAATCAACATTTAATGATGTCTCCTCCTTAGAAAATCTTACTGGCCCAGGGGCTAACAAACTGCACAGGTTGGACTAAAAATTCCATTTTGTATCCTGTTACGGATAACGCATTTTGGAGGAGTCCTGTGTAAGCACTAACCTTTTCTTAATATTAAACTCTTGAATTCTGCTGGCTACTATAGCTGTAGTATCTGGGTTTATAATTTCCTCAGAGCAATGAGACAAAAAACTATTTCTGCTTCTCGCCTGGACCTTTTCCAGATTGATAGCGGGATTTGCAGAAATACTAGTAGCTTTGATGGTATGGATAAAGGCTGAATACGTACGCATTCCAGCTAGAGTTATATTTTGTTTTCGTCTCTTCCCTTGAATCGCAATATGCAGGTAATTTCCAGTAAATCTGATTGGCTCACATTTACAGCATGACCCAAGATAAGATCACTCTTGACAGACAACTCGATAAGAAATTGTATGAGGCGTACCTTTTCACACCTTCTCTAAATAAAGAAAAGTACCCCTGATCGCAGGTTAGGGTAGTACTTTCGTTACAAACTGCTCCCCATCCATTTTTGGAAGCATGACAAGATGGCTATTAAGTTAACTCGATATCTATTCCGATTCCCTGA
>NW_027179786.1:322500-347500 GCF_036669935.1 Montipora foliosa
GAATTATCAGAAGACGTCCGAATTCGCAACGCAGGCAAACCCAAGACGTTATTATTATAATAACCACCACAATGGCAAACCACAGAAGCATAAATGATTAAAATAAAGCTCCACCACCTCGGCAACACACAGGAATATATTAATACAAAAAATACAAACACTCAAACAAGCCACACCGGCATCACCAGAACAAAGAATTTCGCCACTCAGGCAGACCATACAGGAAAAACCAGTACAAACTTGGCAAGCGGGCGAGACCCACAGGCAAATGAGTTAAAAATTCCACGACACAGACAATCCCCACAAGCAAACCACGCAGACAATATAAACAGACAAAATCGCCACGCCGGCGAGCCTCACAGTCACTAAAAAGAACTAAAACCTCACCCCACAGGCAAACCTCACCGGCATTAGCAGCATTATTTAAACTGACCAACAAACCAAGGACCTGAAGAGTCCAACCAGTGAAAAGTAACGACTCGTACGATACCGTACGTCATTCGCCAGTCCAGCTGGTTTAACTTCAGCCGCCGGTTGTACCTCAGCTGTTTGTTGAACTGCCGCCTCCGCAGGAGGGTTTAGTTGTTCCGCTATGGCCTCCTCCGCTACATCGGGAGGAACATGATCCGCGACGGCCATCGAGTAGGTCGGGTTGCTTAGACAAAATGCCAAAATCTTCCCTTTTGCGTGCTCGAGTAGAGTGATGGGTTGGAGCACGTGTGACCTCTTTTATAGTCTCATTTTCATGTACACTAGGATATTAATTACATATGCAAATCGAGTGCCCCAAATAATATCTTTCAAACTATTTTATCGCTACGAGCCTGGTAACTCCACAAATATTTTATTGAGTTAGTTATAAGTGACTTAAACAGCTGTTCTAAATTAAATTTGAGAACTAGTTGATAATCCCTCTCAGGTCTACAATTGAATTGCATTTACAGCTTGGCCTTCTGAGCTATTATGCCATTCCACTACAACTTTATTTCTCGTTTTTTCGGTGCAACGCAACCTCCTAATGGACCTTGGGTGGGGTCCCCATATTTGTGAGGTAGAATCACATTTCATGATAACAATAACTATCATAAAATTAAAAAAAGTTGATCGTTACTGACACAAACAGTTGTTACTTTTCAAGTATTCGAAATGACAAGATATCTATGGAATTCGTAATTATCAGTTTTGAGTAATAGTCGTAAAGTTTTCAAACAGCCATTCCATTTGAGAACCTTCAGAACATCATAAAAGTATATTGATTTTGAATAACATGAGAAAAAACTCCACCATTTAGTTTATGATACGTTCAACAAAATTTTCATGATGAATGCTGTAGAATATATATGTTTTGTCTATAAACTGTGTGAGAAAAGTTTACCTTAGTTGGAGTATTCTTGAGTTCAGATTATTTTTGCTTTCTTTTGTTTTAGATTTCCAGCATTGCCTTTAAAACTATCGTCTACTGTCTTTCATTTTTGCTTTCAAATTGAAAAATATAGACTTACCCAGAAACTGAAGTTTGATTGATATTCTATCTGTCACCTACAGAGCAGAGATTACGCGAGAACATTACGCTTTCGCGCAACCAGTTATTTTTAAAACAGAGTGGCCACATGAGGCCCAAAAACAGTAAAAATTACAAAAAGGGGTTGAATGAGTTGATAAAAAACCCCTGAGTGGGCGTGTAATCCCTGCTCTGTAGATGACTGAAAGAAATGCGATTAAACTTCACGTTCCAGGTAAGTCTCGTTTAAGTTTCTATGACAATTCCAGCAGTCAACTATCGTTGAGATTCCACTAAATTTTAAAGTCATGTGGGCACTCTAGCTAGCACCCGAGCTAAGTATCAGAAAAAAAAACGAACAAAGCGAACTTGATTTCATTTGTTTAAAGCTGAGGCAAAACTCATGAAAATGCCCCTATAACAATGGTGAACAGGAATAAATGGGAAAGTGTGAAAAACTGTCAGTATACCGTAACGTGGGTTGTAGTAGACAAAATAGTATTTCCAAAACTTTTGCACTCTTTAAATTATTAATGGCCTTGTTTTAGAACTTGTTAAATATACGGTATTTTAAAATTATGAACTTCTACATGTACCTTTCATTCTTTATCATCATCAAAGACCCAAGATACACTCTCAGCGGCAGTATTGTCCCTCCAAAATACCTCTCAGCAGGCACAATTCCCATGTTTCTCTTGCCGTGTTGTTACATGGTATGCAGTGGGAAGCCCCAATATTGCGTATGCGGGCATCAGTGGTCGGTCGTGTTGTCAGAAAGCTCTTTGAAATCAGTCTGTTTCCTTTCCCTGCACAGGGTGTGCAAACCCAAACAACCTGCTTTGACTTCAAGTTTATGTGGTATTCGCATTGTTTTTCAGACCATCTTCCCCCACCTCCTCCTCATCCCCTGAAGTACTGTTGCTTAAGCTTGGACCCAAACCCTGAGTGGAGACGTCACTGAGCAGAATGTGGTGAATTTTCCTTGTTACAATACTCCTCTTTGATATCCACCAGGAAAAAAAAACTGACGTTGTTCACCCCGAGAGCTTTAAGGGTTTGTAGAATTCGCCATAGGTACTGTTAGTAGGGATTCCAATAGTCACCTCTTGGAAGGGAGGAAACCATCAAGGCAATGCGCTGTGCTACCTCCCTTATCGTGGCTTTTTCTAAAAGAACCTGAGCCGCCCGCTGAAGTTTCCTATGCTTTGCCTGAGGTATGAATTCGCTCATGTCCATGCAGTTCAAAACAATTAAAGCCCACGGAGTGACAACCTGTGTTGGTATTGACTTCTCTTCATGGGTAAGGATGCCCAAATCTAGGGTATCTCTAACATTGTTTTCACATTCACAGAAAGTGTAACCCACTAAATATGAGTCGTCAAGGTAAGCACTTGTTACGTGTCCAATTTCTCTGAATTTGGAGGAAACTGATTTCATCATTTTGGAAAAGAGGTGGGGAGCAGATGATAGTTCCTTAGTAAAGCGTATGAATTGGTAATTTTTTTCCCCAACAAAACTTTAGGTACTTCTTATGTTCTCCGTGGACTGGCTCTCGTTAATTGAGTGCAAGTATGGATTGAATCCATTTTAAGCTTTTTAATTAACGTTTAAGATCATGCGGGAATATCCATCTTTCTTTGGTCTTAGGAAGATATTAGACATAAATTCCCCTATTCGTATGTGCTTTCTATGATAATTCCCTTATCAAGAAATCTCAAAATCAACATTTAATGATGTCTCCTCATTAGAAAATCTTACTGGCCCAGGGCTAACACACTGCACAGGTTGGACTAAAAATTCCATTTTGTATCCTGTTACGGATAAGTCTTTGGAGGAGTCTTGTGTAAGCACTATCCTTTTCATAATAATTAAACTCTTGAATTCTGCTAGCTACTGTAGCTGTAGTATCTGGGTTTATCATTTCCTCACAGGAATGAGGCAAAAATACTATTTCTGCTTCTCCCCTGGACCTTTTCCAGATTGGTAGCGGGATTTGCAGAAATATTAGTAGCTTTGATGGTATGGATAAAGTCTGACTACGTAGGCATTCCAGCTAGAGTTTTATTTTGTTTTCGTCTCTTCCCTTGAATCGCAATATGCAGGTAATTTCCGGTGAAATCTCATTGGCTCACATTCATAGCATGACCTAAGATAAGATCACTCTTGACAGAGAACTCGATAACAAATTGTATGAGGCGTACCTTTTCACACCCTCTCTAAATAAAGAAAAGTACGCCTGATCGCAGGTTAGGGTAGTACTTTCGTTACAAACTGCTCCCCATCCATTTTTGGAAGCATGACAAGTTGACTATTAAGTTAACTCGATATCTATTCCATTTCCCTGAGCTATTTATTTTTATTATATGGAGGAGAGTGTTTTACTGGGAACTAAACTACTCGTAGATTCCATACGCCACTTCATCCGGGACCCGAGTTGCGTATTTTCCGTATGTCACCTTTGTGAGTGTCGTATCGTTCAATGACGTCACGATTCCTGCCTTTGTTTTCCCGCCTTTTTTTTATAAAGCCCAACCGTATTTTTAAAGTTTGACTACATTGAAACACAATAAAATCGGAAATATTCAATATTTAGTATCCATATAGTAAAAAGAACATTACACGTTGGCTCGAAGATATGAATTTTATGTTCTCGTGGCAAGAACAATATCTATAGATATTGTTCTTGCCACGAGAACATGAGATTCATATCTTCTCGCCACCGTGTAATATCCTCTATATATTTTGCACATTAAAAACGTGCAAATCTCTTGTCTTCTATTTTTGGTTACCATCTCCATTTTTTCCCAGTGCCAGCTCAATCTCGTTCGCCGGCAGCGAACAAATAATGGATGGAGGCTGCGTTTGGGTGATATCTGTTTAAAATCACTGCTTTCGTTATGCAAATGTCTCAACCACAGGAACAAAAGACCCTTTGTTTCGACAGCCAATGAGCCTCTAGTTGGCACATTAGTGCCAATAGGTGACGTCAACGATGTCTTCGCTATATTACTGACAGTGGTATTACTCACCGATATCTAAAGGTTGCCCGCATTTTACAGCACAACCCGTCGTACAATTCTCTGTTATGTTTGCTTTCGCGCTTTCTCTGCCGTCCGCACTGGGAGCTCACAGTTTAAGGCAATCTCTTTTCTCGTCGAAGGACGAAACGGCCACAAACAAGAGGGTCGTTATGTGGTATCCCGATTCATGGTCATCCCTTTTCCATTTTTTTTTTTCATTTTTTCCAAACGCAAAGTCCCACCTTGTCTTTGAGATTTTTCGAATTGCGTGGAGGTGCATCCTCCTCCCTTCCCCCCCGGAAAGGCCCATTTAGAGAATTAATTTAGAAAAACAATTTGTGTTGAATATGATTCCCAAAGTTTGCAGAGAATCAATTAAAGCACTGAACATTATATTTTTTGGTGAGATCCGTAAAAAAGATTGGCGGAGGAAAAGGGAGTCGTGTGCGGACATTTTCAAAAACAGCACAAGAGAGAAATCGGTTGCGTGAGAAGTGTCTGCGATGTGACCTTTGCAAGACCAAGATAATAATAATTAACGAACAAACGTTTGAAATCGTTTGTACACTAGTGCATGGCTTTGCAACGGTTTTTGGTCTAGATATTAATTTAGAAAAAGATATACATAAGACCACGGCCAAAAAAGAATTATTTTCGTTGTCGGCACATTTAAGTTAATTTTAAAAGACCATCTTATCCCAGATAAGGTTTGTAAAAGATCGGAGCAACTTTTTGATGGGTTCAAACTATTTTCGAAGAGAGAAAAAATTAAAAAAAATACAATTTCTCACAAATTAATCGAAACTCTTGCCCGAGAAAGAGAAACAAAAAAAGATTTGCAAACCAAAAAAGGAGTATTTTATTCTTTTGATTGGTTGGTTTTATTTTTCTGGGAACGTTGATATTGCAGCACTCTTGTTAAAAGATGCCGTTTCTAAGGGCCTGTCTATATTGTCTCGGTTACCGAGACAGCACTCCTTCTCCAGACAAGTTTAACGGGCGTTCATATGAGAATAGGCCATTTCCGAGTTCATGTCTGCCTCCTCTTCAAAGCGAGTCTCAGTGCGAAGTTTTTGTTATGAAAATTAGTGTTTATTCATATGTAAAGTAGAACTAATTACCATCACAAAAACTTCGCACTTAGACTCGCTTTGAAGAGGAGGCAGACCTGAACTCGGAAATGGCCCAATACGTGACCGAGAAAAAGTTGACCCTACTTGATTGTGCACATATTTTAAGACGCACCCTCAAGAATACGTATCATCATTTGCCTTTGTTTCCTTTTAGTTCGTTTTTATAAAGTATAATTGCGTTTTCACATTCAGAAATTGGACTGCAGTCTTAACGGAGCAGTAATATTTAGTTTAAATAAAAGCCTGTTTTGAATCGAGAGCTTCCATAATAATTAAAAATAATTTTGATCATTGCTGGAGGAAAGTTTATTTCATTTCTTTCACTTCATTTGTCTATGAAAAACCTTCAATTTTCTGTGAGAAACGTTTACCTTAGTTCCAGTATGCTAAATTTTAATTATTATTATTATTATTATTATTATTATTATTATTATTTTGCCTTTTCTTTTAGATTACCCGCATTGTTGTCTTTAAAACTGTTAAGTCTACTGTCTTTCATTTTAGTTTTCACATTGATTTGACCACTCTCAATCGTTCAAGGACCTTATTGAAGATAATCAGTGGGATTAATTGTACAGCTCTTGTCTTACTATAAAATTGAGTAAACCTGTGATCGGGGAATTTAGTACAAGCTAAATTGGGATGAATATCACCGTTCTCCTTTAATTAGAATTGCCGCTAGGTATACTTTAGTTAACAAGTAGCACTTGAAGTAGCTATCGCTAAGTGCCAACGAGACAGTCAATATATAATACATAATTTGCATATTTGTATCAGAGTGCCCTTTTGGAAACCAATAGCAAAACCCTTGCACACTTTGTATCAAGAGTTTCTATTTCGAAAAACAATGTAAAGGTTAAGGTGTTTTGCAATAATATTGAAAGTACTGCTACAATTTTTTAACAGCCGCGGGTGTGAAACATGTCATTTGAAATCAACCTCTCTTGCATGACCCATGAATGTCGTAGAATTTTTATTTTGCAAGATAAAGCTATATGACTTATATGTCAAACTAATCGTTTAATTGTGTACTTTAGAGAGATTATTATTCCCTTTGAAAATTAAATTAAGTTGTTCACAACAAGACGGTCACAAAACAAACAAAAAAACTCAACGATGGCACGCGGAGCGAAATTGAGAAGAGCGGCCGATAAGAACACGTACGCTGGTTCAGTTCGAAAAATACTAAAGAATACTCAAAACAAGCGTACCAAACACAATGTCAACGGGGTTTGATAGCTTTATCTGATTTCATATCCGAAGTTCAAATATGGTTTATTTCATATATCATTTCATCATTGATTCATTCCTCACGGGAACATTAGAACCCACAAATGACCAGCTCCCAACGTCAGTGGCTCTCGAGGTCACGGGTTCAAACCCCGTTGAAGTCCTGAATTTTTCAGGCTTCTCTACGCAATTGCAAAAATTGCTTTCATAACTGCGAGGATCATAGCTACTTGTCAGTTTTAAATTATATTGCAAATCTTTTTCATGAATTTGGCCACGAAAAGGATGCAGAAGTGCAATTTTCAACCACTTCAATAAATCCTTCTGAAAATTTAAACAACGCTTTTCCTAAAAATAAAGAGAACTGGGCCCGGTTGTTCGAAAGCCGATTAACTTAATCCAGGATAAGCGCAAACTTTTGTCTCACGTTTTCAACTTTTTGGTGAGAGTTTCGACTCGAAACTTTTTTCCGCGAACACAACACTCTGGCGCTTCGGCTCTATGAAGACTTTCCCTCGTCAGCCTCGCGTCATCACTCAGCTGTCTTGTTGGCAATTAAGGCCATTGACACCTCAAACGCCCTAAGACGACCCCTTTGGCCCAGGGGTCAATGGGTTAACATAAACTCTTACTACTTAAAAGCAGCTTTGAAGAAATTTTTTTGTAAATTGCTTTCCATGCGTTCTTTTCTAGACGGCTTTATGAAAATGAAATAACTCAACCGCCAGAAAATGTCTTTTCAGGGCTCACAAATCTACGAGATCTGTAAGTACAATGTAAAATTCTACCCTGGGTATTGTTATTAATGATATAGTAATAAGGTATGGAGAATCGCTCTGGCCTTCCCGAAGCCTACCTCGTTTTATCCCTCTGACATCAGCAGATGTCTATTTTCCTCAATTCCGTAACTTATACATGATCTACTCTTCCCAATCCTTGTTGAACGTAATAAGTATAATACAACCTAATAACCTTTAACAAATTTAAGAATAATTATAACACGATTACTAAATAATTTTCTGAGAACCTTCTGCACGACGCATGGTTTGGAAACTGTTTTGGTGGCGGCAAATATGAACAATATTTTACTTGCTGATAGACGCCCGAAAACGGACAGGCAAATTCGAGAATGTGCGCTCCATTTCGAATCCACCTGCCAATAGGTTCCACTAGGGAATGATTCTCAAGTACATTATCATAAGCCTTAACGTTCTGGTGTAAGCCACCAACGAATAAACGATCGGGAACTCTCAATTTCAAAGCTGTTAACTCAAGAGACACGCTCAACGAGAGGACATCCCTCCAATCAACAGCGTCCGTCACTCGCACCCTGGTCGGGTACCCCGTTTGTATCCACCCAAGTTGTACAGTGTCTCGATTTGATTCCTTTAATCTGATTCTGGAACTCTACCCAGTTTCTTGCTTGCTCCGTAAACCCCTCATTGGAGACAATCGTCCTTCGCTTACGACCCACCATCCAAATAAAAAGGGGGAGGGTTTAAATAGGGATTTCACTTATTCCAATCGATTGATAAGGCACATAAAAGACAAAAAGAGTTAGTGGTACCGGGGTTTCCGACCAGGAGGGAGCGACTTCAGCACGTCTGAGAGCAGGACATCTGGTGGCTACCTAGATAACGTAAACTTACCCTGATCAAGAGCACAAATAATCCAAGATCCATTTTAAAAACCACTGAAAAACCCTCAAGGGACTTCAAATCCAAAAAAAACCTTAGCAAAGGCAAAACCCCATAGGTACTATTAATGCACATTAACGCAAAGAGAATTCACTCCACAAACCTTACCCGTATGATCAGTACAATTCCGCCGCATTATCAGAAGACGTCCGAATTCGCAACGCAGGCAAACCCGAGACGTTATTATTATAATAACCACCACACAGGCAAACCACAGAAGCATAAATGATTCAAATAAAGCTCCACCACCTCAGCAAGACACAAGAATATAACAATACAAAAATTTCAAACACTCAAACAAGCCACGCCGGCATCCCCAGAACAAAGAATTTCGCCACTCAGGCAGACCATACAGGCAAAACAAGTACAAACTTGACAAGTGGGCGAGACCAACAGGCAAATGAGTTAAAAATTCTGCGACACAGACAAGCCCCACAAGCAAACCACGCAGACAATATAAACAGACAAAATCGCCACGCATTATAAAGAACTAAAACCTCACCCCACAGACAAACCTCATAGGCATTAGCAGCATTATTTAAATTGACCAACAAACCAAGGACCTGAAGAGTCCAACCAGGGAAAACTAACAACTCGTACGATACCGTACGTCATTCGCCAGTCCAGCTGGTTTAACTTCAGCCGCCGGTTGTACCTCAGCTGTTTGTTGAACTGGGTAGTACTTTCGTTACAAACTGATCCCCATCCATTTTTGGAAGCATGGCAAGTTGACTGTTAAGTTAACTCGATATCTATTCCGATTCCTTGAAATATTTGTTTATATCTTGCACATTAAAAACTTGCAAATTTCTTGTCTTCTATTTTTGGTTACCATCTCCATTTTTTCCCAGTGCCAGCTCAATCTCGTTGGCCGGTAGCAAACAAAAATGGAGGCTGTATTTGGGAGATATCTGTTTACAATCACTGCTTTCGTTATGCAAATGTGTCAACCACAGGAACAAAAGACCCTTTGTTTCGACAGCCAATGAGGCTCTAGTTGGCACATTAGTATCAATAGGTGACGTCAACGATATCTTCGCTATAGTACTGAGCCCGCATTTTACAGCACAACCGGTCGTACAATTCTTTCGCGCTTTCTCTACCGTGCGCACTGGGAGCTCACAGTTTAAGGCAATCTCTTTTCTCGTCGAAGGACGAAACGGCCACAAACAAGAGGGTTGTTATGTGGTACCCCGATCCTTGGTCATCCATTTTCCTTTTTTTTTTCATTTTTTCCAAACGCAAAGCCCCACCTTATCTTTGAGATTTTTCGAATTGCGTGGAGGTGTATCCCCCTCCCTTCCCCCCCGGAAAGGCCCATTTAGAGAAATAATTTAGAAAAACAATTTGTGCTGAATATGATTCCCAAAGTTTGCAGAGAGTCAATTAAAGCGCTGAACATTATATTTTTTGGTGAGATCCGTAAAAAAGATTGGCCCATTTTTTTAGCGAATCGTGTGCGAGCATTTTCAAAAACAGCACAAGAGAGAAATCGGTTGCGTGAGAAGTGTCTGCGATGTGACCTTTGCAAGACCAAGATAATAATAATTAACGAGCAAACGTTTGAAATCGTTTGTACACTAGTGCATGGCTTTCCAACGGTTTTTGGTCTAGATATTAATTTTGACAAAGATATACATACGACCACGGCCAAAAAAGAATTATTTTCGTTGTCGGCACATTTAAGTTAATTTTAAAAGACCATCTTATCCCAGATTAGGTTTGTAAAAGATCGGAGCAACTTTTTGATGGGTTCAAACTATTTTCGAAGAGAGAAAAAATTAAAAAAAATACAATTTCTCACAAATTAATCGAAACTCTTGCCCCAGAAAGAGAAACAAAAAAAGATTTGCAAACCAAAAAAGGAGTATTTTATTCTTTTGATTGGTTGGTTTTATTTTCCTGGGAACGTTGATATTGCAGCACTCTTGTTAAAATATGCCGTTTCTAAGGGCCTGTCTATATTGTCTCGGTTACCGAGACAGCACTCCTTCTCCAGACAAGTTTAACGGGCGTTTATATGATAATTACGTGACCGAGACAAAATTGTGCACATGTTTTAAGACGCACCCTCAAGAATACGTATCATCATTTGCCCTTGTTTCCTTTTAGTTCGTTTTTATTAAGTATAGTTGCGTTTTCACATTCAGAAAATGGACTGCAGTCTTAACGGTGCAGTGATATGTGGTTTAAATAAAAGGCTGTTTTGAATCAAGAGCTTCCGTTGACTGCGGTGAGAATTTTGGCGGGAAAAACCTTTTCATTCGAAAGGTAACGCTAGCAGTATGTCTAAGCCCTCAAATTGTTGATTCTTTGATTTTTATTTTATGCGTGCGCACGTAAGATTAGGCTGTCTGTTCCCGGGTAGTCGGTAGTCAGACTGGGGGTTGTCGCTCACCCTAATCTATATACCCACGGAGCCCGCGAAGCTCAGGAACAAGCCAATGACGATTAGTATCCATAGAAACGTAAGGGCCATCCAAGATCATTTACTGTGCTTCTGTATTGCCTGTCCTGGACCGCTACATCTAAGAAATAAAAAGGCTAATTTTTGATTCCGTTTGGGCAGGGAAACCCACTAATGTGAAAAGGAACACCTTAATTGGTAAAAGGAAAGATGGTGGCCTTAAAATGTGCGATTTCAAAATCATGGGAAGATAGCTTGGGTTACGAAAATTATAGATGATTCACAGGCCTCCTGGAAAATAACTCTTGCATAAACGTGGTAATCTCTCTTTCTTAACAAAATGTAGCTGCGAAATGAAGAGGCTCGACCACGATAATCCTCCCACATTAAATGATTTCGGAGTATTGGTGCAAGTTAAAAAAAGCATCAGGCTACGATATCAAAGCGCGACAAAAAAAGGAAATATTATGGAATAACCGCAATATTCTTGTGGACCAAAATTCGTGTTTTATAAAAGTTTGTTTGATGCCGGAATTACTGAAGTAAACGATTTATAAAATCAGCAAGGTGATATTTTAGAATTGCATGATTTCACATGGAAATTCTATTTTAATGTTTCTTTTACAAAATACTATGGTCTTCCTTCTGCAATCCCAAAAGAAATGGAAAGGAATTCAAACCTAAACAACCCTACTTGGACTGTTGATCGCAATAACGCTGTCTTCATTCTGTCCACCAGATACACTCCTCTGTTTTTGTGAGCGTGTTTGTTCCTCCTACCTCAGCGGCTGGAACCAAGCTAAGATACTCTGCCAAGGATTTACAAGAAGTAACATTCAAAAAGTTTATCTCATACCTTTTTTTAGTCACAACAGAAGTGAAAACAATGTTTAAAATACAAAGTGATCCCTAATATACTGACCACCCGGGCTACCCTTCATCCATAATAACTGTTTATTTCAACTATCAAACAATGAGTAATATTTACAATTTTAAGCTATCTATCGAAATTATTTACAAATTTTAAAAACTGACTTATAGGCTCACAAAAAAAAAACTATTAATGATATGTGATGGTCTCGTAGAAAAACGCTACATGTGACAACGCAACACCGAGGAACAGACGCTACACTACGTTGTAACAAGTTGCGTTATTACAGCTGGTTTTGGTCTTTGTTCCAAAATTGGTGGCACAACGGAAAAAGCGAAAACTAATTTACCCACAAGCCACATACTTTACGGCTGGCATGGCAGGTCAAAGGCTAGGGGAATTGCTAAACTACTGTTCACTAACTGCCAAATATTGCATTTCTGCGCATGCCTCCGAGGGGATGAACTGAATTTCGAAAGCTTACTTTTTCGTATCTAAGCAAAAAGTTGAAATTCTTAAAGAGATCATGACTGCAAGTAAATCACTACATGATTATTACCGCACGTGGGTGTTTCTTATATAAGTCTGTAGGCTGCCGTTTGTATACGTTTGTTATTCAGTAGCTACCTCTTTTTAAATTCGTCTTGTGCATCTTAAGTATATTCTCTATGTATGAAGCGTAGTGTTTAAAAGGAATTAAATATTTTTCAAACACCACCCAGAAAAAAAAAAAGTTTGAGCAAGCCTTATATACAGACAAGAAGATCTTTGGTAAACAACCTGACACGTGGCTGGAGTACGCCGGAGTCATGCCAAAGAAAAATCCACATCCACCACCACATATGCGGAAACCGAAGAAGTGGTCTCCCTCAGGTGCTTTTGAACCCAGCAAAATGCTGTCTAAAGTATAAACCTTCGTGGTAGCACTTATCAGTGACCAGGTTTGAGCTTCCAGGCAAAAACAGCACTGATAAATATGGCAGAAATTTAAGTATAGGTGCTGCTTAAAAACTGTGTTCAGTCACCTTAAACACCAACAATTTGTATATTAGGCTCAGAGCAAAACAGCAACACATATGATCCCATTTTATTCTGTGGTTGGTTGAGAAAACATGATTTTTCAATGATTAATGAAGATTCATGACAATTTGTTGTTACTGCTTTGAAATGTTCTGTTTTCTTGTAGCGTAATTTGCTGTTACTGCTGTGAAATGTTCTGTTTTTTGTCTGTAGCGTAATCCGGCGGCGTTTCCATTTCCCAATAAAGAAACAATTTATCTATGTAGGGGAAAAATTGAAATTTTCACCTAATTTGAGAGTGCTTTGAAAAACTATTTCGAAGTTGGAAAGACCATAAAGATTATTTACACTTGACCTGTTTGTTAGGTGAAGTTTGTTAGAAATTGTAAATTTAAATCAGGATTGAGTTTGTTGTTTCTCTATTCTGCTCCGAGAGGCTTTTCCCCGGGTACTCCGGTTTTCCCCTCTCCTCAAAAACCACATTTGCAGGCGTAGCTCAATTGACTAGTGCGCGGCTTTCGGAGCAAGGGGTTCCCAGTTCGATCCTCGGTGACCTCAACTTCTATTTCCACTTTCCTCTGATCCGTGTAGCTATGGCTTTAAATATCCGTGAATCGGAGCACTGACAGAGGGAGGGGGGTGACAGGCAGACCGTCGGCTTCCATTGATACCAGTTTCATAACTGAAGGAACTACCGACGTTAAGTAAATTGACCTGACTTGTGCGGTATGGAGTTAAATGTTAAGAAAATGCAAAATTGTGCAGTAGTGTAGCAGCTTTCGTAACCTGCTATTGTTTGGTATTGTTAGCAGCTTCTCTTGTTTTTAAGTTTAAGTCATTGTTTCAATTGTTTAGCCTTTTTTTTTTTGGCTAGGGTAGCGAACCAATCACGTTATACGTTACGAGAGCTGCTACATGACTGAAATTATGAAAATGACTCGGAAGAAACAACGATTCACCTCAACTTTCTTCTTGAACAACACAGAGTTGGAGGAAGTCGACGAATTCAGGGATCTAGGTGTTATCACTGAGAATCACTTAAGGTGGAACTCCCATGTGAACTGTGTTGTTGTCAAGGCAAACAGGATGCTGGGATTGTTTAAAAGAACTTGTAAAGAACTAAATGATTTGAAGACCCTAAGGACACTCTACTGTTCTTTAGTAAGGACTAACCTTGAATACTGCTCTGTGGAATGGTCCCCGTATTCACGTAAGAACATTGACAAGCTTGAGGGAGTCCAGAGACGAGCCGAAGAAGATAGCTTGGTTTGCCGAGGGCTTCATGACGCATGCTTAATTACCTCTGTTTCCTAGAGGAGTCCTCAGTACCTGAGTGAATCCGGACACCATTCGGGTAAGTGTGGACGGGCAAATTCGATTTGAATACGCTACGTGTGGATGGAAATATTTTTGAATCTGGAAGGGAAAAAGTTGCAGATTCAAAAATATCCGCATACGTGTGGTCGGGGCCTAAGTAGCACAATACTGATAGCAGTGTTTTGAGTTCATTCGCTCATCCTTTCTCCAACTTTAAGATTGTCGGAGGTTCCAGTTAATATAGGACGAGGAAAGAAAGAAGAAATATAAACACCAACAACTTGTTAAACTTGTTAACTGAAACACGGGAAAAATGCATGCATCGATAGCATAGGCTAGCTTATCATCCAGCCGAAAGGGAACAGATCGAAGTAAAACTAGATTAGCCCAAACGGTGGAGAGGTGAAGGTGAGCTTACCCTGCCCCAAAAGGTGTTAGATCATGTTTATTGTAGGTAGTTGACCAGACGAATTTCTATGAGTATCTTTGGTCAACTGTCGGTCGAATATCAGTCATGTGTGGGATATAGGTCAAGTGTATTCATTAAGCAGATGAATCCTATGGCGATGACGGCATCAGTTGTTGCTATCATGCTTAGGAGGGTTGGGGGGGGGGGGGGGGGGGAGGGAGAATTTTCTGTGAGGCACGATTACTCTTTGAAGCGAACCCATGAGCACTGGGAACTAGGGACATGGCTTAGGAGAAAATATATCATCGCCGGTCGTCTAATAATGAGCTTTTAATCGGGATCAATCGTAGAAAACTCAGCCCATCCAGTGCCAAGGATGAAACTATTGCTTCCCCCAACGGTTGTCCCGCAGTCGACCAGGTTTTTTCTACCGACATTAATACTTTGTCATGCTAATGCAAGTAAATAAATTACAGAAAATACAAAAAGTGCATGACTGGAGCATAATTGGGGAAAACTAAATTCCCATACAAAGAATATTCTCCAATAAAATTTAAATGCGGCCCAAAACTAGCCTAGCTAATTAAATTGCATACTAAAATTGACACAAATGATGTAAAATATATGACTTAAATCTGCTTAATGAAGGTCCATGCATGATGTTCGATGGAATGATATCAGTCTGATATGTAGCGATTAAAAAATGAAAATTTAAAGTAATTTGTACGTGTCTTCGTAGGTCTTATCTTAAAATTATGGTTCCTACGTGTTTTCGCTAACACATTAAAATAAAATAAAAAAACATATGAGGATCTATGTGACAGTGTCCGAAAATAATCTTGCACATATGCACTAAGCAAATAAACTTCCTACGTAACTCAAGTCGAGGCCATTTCAGGACCCCAAGTCTCTCCTGATGTTCTTTTTCTGATCCGCAAAGGACTCGAGTGGCTCGCCTCTGTATCGACTCTATACTTTCGATATGCTTCACTAAATACGGATTCCAGAACTGACAACCATATTGCAAAATTGTGTTACACACTCATCAAAACCTTATGATAAACAGAAAATGAGGGTAGGTTAGGTTTTGAGCTGAGGCCACGGTTTGCTCAAGTTTTCTGTGCATTCCCTCTTAAATTTAAAGTGAAGAAATTTCTTATGGGCAAATCATGATTTCACTGTACTGAATTATTCTTTTTTCAATTATATTTTTATGTTTTATTTGTTTATATATTTTTTAATATTATTATTATTACTCGGAATACCTGAAAGGTATCCGAGTTATATTCTGGGAAGAATTTAGTTTTCTGTGCAGCAAATGGACAATAGAATTAGGAGGCGGTGATTTCATTGGCTAAAAGCAATGTACTACACCCCTCCGAGCAATACATTTGACCTCCCTCTGTGACCAAACAACCGCAACAATAAAAAATAAACACAAACGCGAAGGAGTAGATTTCAGATAGCGAGAGACTTGAAACAACCTCACGTCTAACAGAATTAGATGAAAATCGGAATTTATAAGGTGCAGTGGAGCAACTAAATGATGGGTTCTACATTGGGGCTTCAGCGTGACTCGTTTAATGTCGTTTGCTGATTCAAAGCCCATGTTCCACGATATAGCAAATGACGCAATGCAATATGCAGCTAAACGGGAATATGCTGGATTCAACCGTCTAGAAATGTTATGAATAAGATATTTACTATAATCCTGCCTGTTGACAACATGCCAGTACAGAACTTCCAGCAGCGGTATGTTAAAATTATGGCCGAGATTTCTTAGTCTCTTTCTGCCTCAGCTGTTCTTTGTACGAACATCATCCGCCAATGTCTATTTTTTTCTTTTTATTGTTAGTTTCTTGATCTTCATGTTAGTTACCTAGAGCTGGATGTCACCGGCCGCGTTATTCGCAACACTCTTAATTTGGAACCTACGCAGATGAATACCCAGGGGTACCCAACGAGAATATAGTTCAAAACCACTTAAACATAGCATTGTTTAACGTATTTTAGTATTTAAACTGTAGATATAGGCATATTTTTATACCCTAAAAATTTTTCATCTGTTCGGATTTCCTAGCTGAAAGTCCAGTGGTCCGAAATTTTTAGGGATCAAAACTTACTTTTTCGAAAAATTTAGCCAGAAAAAAGGCTCCCGAAAATTCTAGGAGACCTTTTTGAGGTAAAAATCCGTTAAAAATGGGCAATTATACAAATTTTCGAAAGTCCTGGGACAGGCAGGCAAGCAATAAATTTTACAATAAATGTTACGAAAATTCTAGATCTCAAATCGTCTTCCGAACAGATATTTTCCGAAAATTGACGTTGGGTGCCTCTGAATACCGTTTTTCACTTACCCATGTTAATTATAATTGAAACCAGTTTATCTGATGTCACGCTACATACTAGATCCCGGAAAGATAGACATAACGCCCACGTAATTTCCATTCAAACAACCAGTTCCAAGACATACTACCCCTATAGCTATGTCACCTGTTGAATTTATTTGCAATTGTAAACATTAAGCGATTTTCACCGGTACATTATTTGCGTTGTTATGAATGAGCAACTGGCTGCAGAAACATTTACTTGTTTTGTTTCGTACTTGGCAAATTAAAACATAGGCGCTCGAGAGGCGCATGTGACTACTCCAGAGATGTGCAAGGGGAAAAGAAGTAGAATATTCTGTCATGTGAATAGGGGTGGCTGAATTGTGGGAATTGATTCACCACAGCTTCCATATCGATAGTTTTTCGACCATTGAAAAAATTACGTTCATTTTCACTGTCACGCAACAAAAAAATAACTTCGAAACGTTCGATGAAAAAGGCCAATAACTTGGAATGTTGCGGGAAACAAATTTAGACACCACCTCCAATTCTCAGATCTGTGCGGTACATCGTTTCTGAGCTCTTTGTCGAAGCGTTGAAATCACACAACTTTTACTTGTGTAGGTGGATCAAAGTGGACTTTCCTTTGCCTTGAAAGCGCTTACTTTTGGCTCATGAGATAAAATGTATGAACACATCTCGTAATGTACTAGTACTTGAAAGGCTCAAACTGCTTAGATTCCTGCCTAACGGCCATACATTCTCTTCTAGAAAACCCTCGTTAATGCGGTCACCCGTTAATACGGCCAACGGCCACAATTTTAAATCCCAAACAGTAGAGTCCTCTATAATTTCATCCCGTTAACTCGGCCACTCGCGCCAAACGCCTGTGACATGTTAATTTCATTGACTTTACCGCTGTAATCGAACAGCCGATTTACGTTACAAAGTACTGTCAGCAACACTCCTCACTGTTTTCATTACAAACATGATCTTGACACTACTGCAAAATCCAGTAAGGCAAATCGCGAAGGGATTAAGTCTTTGTGCTTTCATCAAAAACACGAGTGATACTCAAGTCTTTCGGTTCAGTAGGTAATTACGGCGGCTTCCGTTTTTTAGAGGCATAGTAAGCTGGGCCTGTTCTTGTTTTGATTTTAGGCTCAGAACGTACAGTACACTTAACAATTTTAAGCGTTTTACATACTGTGCGAAGTTTCAAGTATTTTATACAATTACTGTACGTACATTCCTGTTGTTTATTAAAGAGAAAAGTTTTTCTGGAAGTGCAAATGCGATATTTGTCATTAGGCCCTTTAGTCATGAATTTTACCGAACCCCCGGTAATACGGCCACCCCGTTAATACGGCCAATTTTTTTCGCCCGTTCATGACCGTATTAACGGGGTTCCACTGTAGCTTGGTATCATGGTGTCGCCATGATAAGTACGTAACGTGACAATTAGGAAATTCGAAATACTGTATTTTCGAAACGAAAGACGTCATGGAACTGGAAACTTGGAAAATATTTATTTTTCGGGTATCTTAAACCTCCTATAGATGACAATTCAGAAGACCTTGCTAATTTGATGATCTCACTGTGAAACCATCTATAGTTTGACAATTACGTGCTACTGCAAAGCTTTGTTTATCTCGAAAACGGCAGCTTCATTAAACGCTTAAACGGGCTCAACTGGTCGGTTAGAAACAAAATACGAAAGCTACGTTAAAAGTAACTGTTGTAAGAATTAAAACCTCACCTCAGAACCGTATTCTTCACAGATCATCATCTGCGAACACGGGGCACTCGAACATTTCGTTCGTCCTCGCGAACTATCGGCAATTCATCGTACTGTTTGCAGAGTCCGAACTTTGGTATTCGTATGCGGATTGGCTCCGAAGTGTATTCTTTTGTTACATACTCATTTTCGGAAAAACTAACACGATATGGCAATAGTGACTACGCGCCATGCGCAGTAGTCACAAAAACTACCTCGTCCAAAATGTATCACCCTACAATCATAGACAAAAGTAGTTGGGAAGGTTATGTAAATGAACCACACCAGAGCTGTATTTCAACCTGCTTCTGTTAAAGCTCAAAAGAAATAGTTTCACTTTCTCTTACGTAGCCGCCCTCCCCCCTATTCAATGTTGGAAGGTAAGTCAACAATTTTCCACTGAAACCATTCAGTTTTGCACAACATTGAAGGAGAACGTAGAACATAAACACGGAGAACGTAGAACAACGAAGCCAATGTCCAGCCATCTTAACTAAACAAGCTTGGTCAGTAAAGCATTTATTATATGGGGTAAAACACCAAAAATGATATTTGATTTTTTGGGACCAAACGAGAAATTGCAAGCGGCCAAATTAGCTCCATCTTGCCCGCTCGGGTAGCCAATCTCAAGGGATTGGCTTCATCTTGCCCGCTCACGGATCTAGTCATATAATAAATCTTCATAACAATAAAACAACTCAACTCCCAGAAAAGATGTTCTCATGACTTTCATGTCTTCACGATCTGTAATTTTATTGCTCCAAATAAACTGTAAATAAATATAAAGATATGCACCTGGTCACTGCACAGAGATTTGTGTGAGTTACTTAATAAGTCACTCACGGCTGTCTAAATTAAATACCAACACTAATTGATAATTCTCTCAACTCCTCAATGAATTTGTATTTGGACCTTGGCCTTTAATTAAATACCATTCCACAAATTTTTGTTTTGTTTTGTTTTTGGTACAACGTAACCTAGACCTCTTATTTGACCTTGCGTGGCGTCCCCATTTTTGTGATGAAGAAAGCACATTTAATTAATAATAACAACAATAAGAAACAAGTTGATCGTTACTGACACAAACAGTCGTCACTTTTCAAGTATTGGAAATGGCAGGAAATCGAAGGAATTCTTAGTTAGCCGGAACTTTCGAGTAATGATTTTATTTATGGCGATATTTCTCTCCGGTCTTCGTAAATAATGAAAGCTGTGCATTTTGTGATCTCACCAGTTTGCTAAAACATCGAAATCCGGAAAAAAGACAACTACAAAAACGTTGGCATTATTCGGCCTCCAATGTGGTTTTTTTATTAATTCACCAATGAAATATATGAAAGTAAAGTAAAGGTAAAGTAACGTAGGTGTTTATTAAAATCAACTTGCAGCCCAAAGGCTGAATTACGCAATTGTTTATATACTAAAATTTATAAAAATTACTATAATAATAAAAGTATAATATAGATGCTAATTATTGTAAAACAGATCTAGTAAACAATAAGCATTATAGACCGGTTTTCAATTGAGCGTCGAAAGTAATTAGGTTTTGCATTACTTCACTCAGTGACTGGTTCAAAGTTTTGGCGACACTTGTTCAACCAATCAGAAGTGAAACCAAAACCAATCGTGGCTCTCGCGTGCACATTTTCCCGCGCTTTGTGTCGGCTAAGTGTAATTACTTTGAGTTTTGATTGGTTTACAGAATTTTCTCCGTCCTTTTTGATTGGCCAAAGTAATTACTTTGGTTTTGGTTTTACGACACTCATTTGAAAACCGCTCTAATAAAACGTTAATTACATTTTACAACTATGATATATAATATAATGGCGGAAGTAAGCTGTCCAGCCTATGATCTTTATCGGAAGCGATGCTATGGAAAAGGTTATCACATAATGTATCAATGTGATACACCATCGATGTAACCCCAAAAATCTCTCATGCCTTATTGTAGGTCGTGCCGGGCATAATGATTGAGATCTCCTTTTTCTCAACTCGAACGAGCTCGTTGATGAGATACCGTGGCAAGTCGTTATAAAATACCTGAACATAATCAATTACGGACCTTACGCACGTATTGTAGAAAAGAATTAGATCTGTTGGCTGTAATTTCGCGAGTTTGAGCTGTCCTAGGAAATATAATCACTTACCAGCTTTCTTTACTGCTTCTTCAATGTTAGGTTGGCACTTATAGTAAGCCCCAATAACTTGGCGGTACTTACTTCTTTTACTTCTTTTCTATCGATAACAACTGCATCCAGTTTAACTGGGTTCCGGGCAAACGAAATTCGGAGCTCCTTACATTTATCAGGATCTTTAGATCCAGAAATGGTTTCTTTTTCGGCACGGGTGAGACATCGGCATTTTCCAAACAGATGGGAGGCGCAGTTGGTTATAGGAAGCATTTAGAATCTCCGTAATCTGAAAGGCCAAGATATTGGCGTAGTCCTTGAGTAGCCAGTTCGGGATCATGTCCGGTGTGGCAGCTTTAGTGCGGTTGACTTTCAGTAGCGTTCTTTTAACGCGTTTTTCAGAAACACATGGCATTTTTGGAATATCCTCTGTAGGGAGACTTTCAAGCGGAGCTAGCACACACGCATTTCAATATTAATGAATGCATTCAAATATTAATTCTGGTGAGGATATCTTGCCGAAATACGGCCCACTTATCCTCGCAGCTCCCAAGCGAAGCGAACAACAATGGCCAATCAATACTGTTTCGATATCTCTCCATCGCTGCTTTACAACTTGGCCGTTGATCGCGCCTAGTAACTACTCTCTTGGTACCGGTGTTGGGTTATCCTTCTCAGAGGTCGGAGAAGCTACCACAGTGCTGTGGTCTGAGAGACCAAACGGTGGGAAGCCCAGTGGTGAAGTGTGAAATTCATGCACGTTCGTTAGCACAAGGTCTAATATGGGCGGCCGTCACCGCCAAAAATACGAAGTATGTCAAAGGAATAACGCAATGTCAATTGGTTCATTGGCACAGTGCAGAAGAGACTAAATGAGTTAGAAATGATGCAGCCTAAATACAAGTACTCATGTTGCCTTTTGTCAAATGGTTCACTCAAAAAGTAAACGAACTAGGAAGATATTAAACAGAGTTAACTGAATAGAGGGTAATGTGAAGTGCTAGAATTCTATCCCATATGAAACCATGTGAGCGTTAGCCCTACTGATGGAAATGGGCCCACACAAGGACAGAGAAAAACTCTGACCAGGGTTCATATGGGATAGAATTCTAGCACTTCACATTACCCTCTATTCAGTTAACTCTGTTTAAAATATAAGTGCTACACGGCCAACGTTTGTATAAACGTAACCTTTCCTTAGGAAGATATTAAATTGTCTAGTCATTTCTGTTAAAACGGAAGAGACTAACTAAAACCGTTCTATGGAAATAAAGATCGGTTCACCTTCCAAACACGAGCTGGTATAGTGTGTCACCAAACGGTCCGGTGTGATGTTAATAAATGGCTTATCTTAACTTGACGTGGTTCAGTCCATCGATGTTCAGTGTAATATGAATCGCTTTAACGAAAGGTCAATTGATTTACTGTAATTACAAATGCTTTATCGAAACAACAAATGACTCATATGGTATGTATATAAATCCACCTAACATGAAGTGGTTTATGCAAAGGACAAATGGTTTACCTTGATGTGAAATGAATTAAAGAAAAAAAAAACACAAGTGGTTCAAAGTAGCGGCAAATGATTCAATGTAATCTGAAACGGTTTAACAAACGGACGATTGATTTAGCGTAATCACAAATGGCCCAGCAAAACAACAAATGGTCTGAAAAGAACTGAAATGCTACAGTCCACTAAGAAACGAATCGACCTAATATGAAATGGTTTTCCCTAATGCGAAATGAAGTAGAGAAAAGACAAATGGTTTGGGGCGACCACAAACGATTTAACCCTTTGCGTGACATAAAACACTTCGCCGAACCGCCAAAAATACCAATGTGAAATGGAACAGCCAAATGTCAAATGGAACAGCCAAATCTAAAATGGAACAGTCCAAACGCAAGTGGGTCACGGTATCGGCAAATGATTCAATGTAATCTGAGACGGTTTAACAAATTGACGTTTGATTTAGCGTAATCATAAGCGGCGCAGCGAAACAACAAATGGTCTGAAAGGAACTCAAATGCTACAGTCCACTAAAGAAACGGATCGAACTAAATATGAAATGGTTTATGCAAAGAGAAAATGGTTTTTCCTGATGCGAAATGAAGTAGAGAAAAAACAAATGGTTTGGGGCGACCACAAACGATTTAACCCTTTGCGTGACATACAACACTTCGCCGAACCGCCAAAAATACCAATGTGAAATGGAACAGCCAAATGTCGAATGGAACAGCCAAGTCTGAAATGGCACAGTCCATGTGGGGTCTGACGTCAAGAGCGGACATCAACTACTTAAAATTTGGCGCGAAAGCAGCTTGTTTACAACCGGGATTTCACCTGCCCTTTGTACATTTCGGTAAGTTTGCTTCTGCTGATTTTCTGTTAAAATTATTTACTGCCTTCATTACAGAGTTTCGTCGTCATGCCAAAGGAAGCATTGGTAAATTAATATTAACAGGAGCTCATGAGCTCCAGATATCAACTGTAATTTGGATTGAAATGTTTACACACGCCATTGCAAATGCATCATCGTCTTAGCCGTATCTCTTCTGAAGAGCTAGGAACAGTGGCCTGTTCCTTGTCTGCCAAACAAACAAATGTCCTGCTAAAGGTCGTCTCTGTTGAAAAGGAAAGTATTTTATAATTCACACAGGGAATTGATCATAATGAGAGTGCCTACCGAGCACCGCTTGTTAATTACTAATAGCGATGGTAAAAAAAGAAATTCTAAGTGAAGGGCGAAAGGAACATAAGAAATATTTTGGTAGGAGCTCGAGTTCGTTGCCGCACACAGCGGTTGGCTCAAAGATGACTCCGCCAGCCAACACAAAAGAAAAATAACGATTTAAAAAAGACATCAAAGTAAACAAGTTAATTGAACTTGTTATCCTTTAATTTGTCGTCCCAAAAAGGCCTTCCATTCCTGAACAAAATTTGGAATATATATTTAACAATTATTCTACGAGGGCGCGCTGGATATGAAATGATATATATAACCAACGAGGCACGTAGCGCCGAGTTTGTTATGATCATTTCATATCCAGCAAGCCCGAGTAGAATAATTGTTTTATTAAAAACCCCAACATCACAAATCTTTTATGATGAATTTATTTGGCCATTTTTTCTCGGCTCGGAGCCGCAAAACTGTGTATTTGCTGCTGTGTTCATTGACCATATTTGGTAGTGCATGTATATGAGCTGATAACATGTGTCCGGCGAGCCAATGAAAATGCTGGAAATGTGATATCCGTAGTTCAGTTTTTAATAAAATGACTTATTCCTGAACGTGAATAACACATAATTCTTTATTATACATTTAAGTTAGTTTTCGAAGTCATCAGCGGTGGAAGTAATAATGGGAGCAGTAGCTCGTACACAGGTTTCTTGTTATTGTTTGTGCGTTTATTTTTCTTTGTTTTGTTTTCTTTGATGTCTTTTTTAAATCGTTATTTTTCTTTTGTGTTGGCTGGCGGAGTCATCTTTGAACCAACCGCTGTGTGCGGCAACGAACGCGAGCTCCTACCAAAATATTTCTTATGTTCCTTTCGCCCTTCACTTAGAATTTCTTTTTTTACCATCGCTATTAGTAATTAACAAGCGGTGCTCGGTAGGCACTCTCATTATGATCAATTCCCTGTGTGAATTATAAAATACTTTCCTTTTCAACAGAGACGACCTTTAGCAGGACATTTGTTTGTTTGGCAGATAAGGAACAGGCCACTGTTCCTAGCTCTTCATAAAAGATACGGCTAAGACGATGATGCATTTGCAATGGCGTGTGTAAACATTTCAATCCAAACTACAGTTGATATCTGGAGCTCATGAGCTCCTGTTAATATTAATTTACCAATGCTTCCTTTGGCATGACGACGAAACTCTGTAATGAAGGCAGTAAATAATTTTAACAGAAAATCAGCAGAAGCAAACTTACCGAAATGTACAAAGGGCAGGTGAAATCCCGGTTGTAAACAAGCTGCTTTCGCGCCAAATTTTAAGTAGTTGATGTCCGCTCTTGACGTCAGACCCCACATGGACTGTGCCATTTCAGACTTGGCTGTTCCATTCGACATTTGGCTGTTCCATTTCACATTGGTATTTTTGGCGGTTCGGCGAAGTGTTGTATGTCACGCAAAGGGTTAAATCGTTTGTGGTCGC